>NC_066850.1:18749430-19021924 GCF_001640805.2 Lates calcarifer
GTTCATGACCAGATGGATGGACCTACATACACATTTACAATCCAATAGTACTGTGAGGCTCAACAGTAGGAACCACTGACTATGTAAACGTGGTTTTTGTATGCATTTATATGTAATTTTTAACCAAAAGTTCTTACAAATGCTGAAACCTGAACTGGATTTAAATTCAATAAGGGTTTCGAAAGGATTCAGATTCAGTAAGCAGATTCAATAGTGAATTTGGATTTGATACATACTGGTGGATAGGAAACCAATGCAGGTATCACTCTATCAGAGTAAAAGTGGTTATAATCATCGTCTCCTCAGTATCAAATTGCAAAGAGCAAAAATAATGAGATGAAGCCATTCTGAATTGAAAAGATAAATGAAGACTATTTGAGGGGAACAAAAAAGACAAGAGAGAATCTAAGACAGACTCAGTAGGGGGTAGGGACATCGGGGTGTGGCTGCAGATGAAAGCTCTTCATCTCCTGGACCATGATTGGCAGCAGCCGGATGATAGCTAATAAGCAAGAGGCTGACATTTGGATAGATAAAATGAAAATTCAGCCTGGGTCCAGGGTGTTTTTGTAATTGCCCCAGCCAGTAGCCTGTGATTGCAGCTAGCCTGAGTGGCCGGAGCTGTGCCTCTGGGGCTTAGAGAGGACATTTTCAGCTACAGACAAGCCTACTGAGATTAAGTGGCACGGCCAGGCGGGGGTCAAATTGCTTTTAAAATGCCATGGGTCTCAAACGGAAAACAGTCAAGAGACGTGCCATGACTCTCTCAGGTGTTGTGTGGAGATTGGAGCAGCGGTTGTAATCGTTCTATTAAATATGATGTAAATAAAACCCTATTTGAGCCTTATACAACCTTTTAAGACACATTTATTGAGAAGGAAGAGTCAATAAGCACCCAGTCAGGTTCAGTTAAGGAGAGTTTGAATTGTTGGATAACTGTTGGAGGAAGTAAAACAAACACCTCACAACCTCAGTTCTTTCACAACATAACTGACAGACCTAAGACTTTTATTCATATTTTAACCGACATGTTACTGGACAGAGCTTTTCTGTTGGCAAATTTGTTTTCTGACCTCATAACTGCATACTGAGGTTATTTCATTAAGTTGAAAACAAGGTGAAGTAATGAAAACTGGTGGTTAGAAAATAATCTTATTGGATTTCATAACTCAAGAGGGTGTTTCAGTGTTAAGCAACATTGAGGGGGTTGTTTCAAGTTTGCTTAAAAAAATATTCGTGTGAATACAGAAAAGGGAAAAAATTGATCCAGAAACTTTTCATTAGACCCTCCTTATCTGGGATATGTAAATGGACTGTACTTATATAGCGCTTCACACTACAGATCACATTCACCCATTCACACACACATTCATATAGCACTTGTTCTATACAATGTGCCTTCTAACACAGACTCGCACATTTGCACACCGATGACACACATTGGAGGCAATTTAAGGTTCAGTATCTTGCCCAAGGATACTTCGGCATGCGGACTGGAGGAGCTGGGAATCGAACCACCTTCTGATGGGTGGGCAACTGCTCTACCTCCTGAGCCACAGCTGCCTCTTAATGGCAACATCTCCAACAACTCCATGCCCACAGTGTAACACAGGCTGCTATAGATTTTGTTATACATTTGTATTTGCAAAAATTAGACATTTTCAGATACATTTGTACAGACCACAATGTGTAAAATCAGAGGAATGTCCCTTAAAGAAAATACTTAATTTACAACCTCACTCCTACTGTTGTGACCAAAAGTATAATATCATACACATCATGAACTAAGACTATGAATGCTTATTATTTAATGATTGTGGATAAGAAAATTGCTATCACACTAATAGTCAGTTTACAATGGCAATAAGAGTTATATTTAGCTAACAGGTCAGACTCATACAGATTGTTTGTGTGCACAGTCTTAAGAAATACATACCACAGCAGCATTCTGTTATTTCTGTTATCACTTTTAATTTATGCATGGGCAGTTATGTGAAACATGTTTGCTCAAGCATCAGAATGCTGCCAGTGTCCAGTCTGCTGAAACTGATGTATTTCAGTAGGCATCAAGTGTGCTGATTACCCAAATGTGCCTGAATCCTCTTTGGCTCTATTCACCTTTCAAACTACACATCTAAACAGGAAATGTGTGCTAAAGGTCTCCATCTGTCATGTCTGTCTGTCTGTCTATTTCAACTCTGGTTGAAATATCATGGACAATAATCAACTGTCATAATGCCTGCTATCTGTTGAACAAAAAATTAAAATTCATTCTTGTACCAGTAACAGTTTAAATTCTCCTATTTAGCATTTATAGGCAGTATATAAATATTTAATAAAGTATTTGTTATATACCATAATGTAGTTGTACACAGCTGTAAAGGACATTTTCTATAGATTTCAAGTCTATAGTTATGTACAGTATTAGTCAAGAAGTATAACTTCTCCTGCCCATTTGATAATTAATTCTAAATTCAGTACTACTTTGGAAAGCAAACTATGGTGTTCCTAACCTTTAAGACATGATCAGATAGATAGACTCTGTCAACTTAATCAGACCCCCTGCCTAATTAAGTTGACAGAGTCAGAGAGGTTGGATATGCTCTCTGTGAGGAGGAGTCTCTTTGTGGACCAGGTTCTTGTCAGACCCCCTGCCTACATCTGACCATCTGTGGTGCTTTGAGGCAGCACAAGGTTCAAAGAGCAGGAGGTGCCAAGCACTCCTTTCCATGTCCAAGCCTTTCAGCTTCTCTTGTCAAAGAGCACCTCTGCTCTACTACAAAGTCTTTGGGCTGGACCAAGTGGGAGGGGGACTCAGGAGGGTGGGGCAGGAAATAAAGGTTGATCTACAAAGGGTGCTGTTCCTCCTGATGTGTATGAGGCCAAAAGAATCACAGAAGCAGGGGGTGGCCAGTGTGGCAGAATGAAGAGAGGTCAGGTTTGGAACCAGTGAGTTTGGAGAGTCAAGGCCCTTTTCACTTTGTTTATGAATGCACAAAACTATTTTACTGTAGGTGAGAGACAAGATCCAGTTGAGACTTGAAGATAATGATAGGATAACAGGGGAACTGTGGAGCTGTGAAGAAATCAGACAGTGGCTGCAACAACTGATTATTTTCATTATTAATATGTCAATTGTAGGGGTTTAAAGATTTGCCAAAATGTATAGAAAACCCAACAAGCAGTCAGGGATACAGTTACACCAATACATAAGCACAGAGTCAAGTCAAAATCTGTATGAAACTTGGGAGAAAAAAAAAACAGTCAAAAAATTCTTCCAAGTAACTCTGTATGCAACCTTATCTCCAAAAATGCAACCAACTGCAGCCAGATTACATTTTCTATTAACATAAGCAGGAAATGTGGTTAAATAATGTATTTTACAAGTCGCAAAAATGTCGACACTTACATAAATATACAATGTAGCATTTTACTTTAAAAAAAAAAAAAACAATGTATATGTATATAGATGCAATCCCTTACATCACTGAGTCTCTGTCCTCGCTCTCTGTCAGTGTCATGGATGTATAAAGAGCTGCAGGTCTGTGTCTGCTTGACCGAGGGCGGGGCTGAGCCACACATACACACACACACGTTTTTACTACCCCGTGAGACCGACTGACTGGAAGGGTCTCGGTGGGATCCACCCTTTCTGAGTGGTCTAGAAACATAATTTTAACTTCTAAATTCCTAATAATTTTTTGCTAAGACGAAAATCACATGAAACATCAAATACTCAAACCTAAATTATAAACCTGAATTTTAGTCCCTGTGGGGACCAAAAGTTTTCCTCTAAACAAAACTGACAGAAATTCAGTGTCTCATGTGCGTCCCAAGTTCTATCTTCGTATATGTTACATGACAATACAAGCATTACTTTATGATGCTGATAGACCGATATGGTTTTTCAGGGCCGATACCGATACTGATTATTAGTAGTCAAGGAGGCCAATAACTGATATTTGGAGCCGATATTCATTTGCAGTAAAAGTGAAAATATTGGCATCAAAATTTTGAATAATACAAACTCCAACACTTAACTTTGTTTAAATGCCTTTAAGCATATGTTTATTAAACAGCTTTTCAGATTTGCAACATGTTAAAGGTTGTTTTTTTTATCTTAGAAAATAGACATCTTTGTTTTAAAATTCTAACAAAAAGTGCAGGGAGCTCCCAGGCTCAGCAGCATGTCTTATAAAGTTAAATGAAAACTTAAACAAACAAATAGCTCCCTAAAGTTTTCTACAGTAAATAAAGTTCTCCAAAATTTCAATATAACTGAAATGTTATTTTATCTTTCACTTATCTTTGTTTTAAGTAAAAAAAAAAAAAAAAAGTGCAGGGAGTTCCCAGGGTCAGCAGCATCTCTTAGAAAGTTAACCGAAATTTTAAATAATAAGTAAATAGCTTCCTGAAGTTTTATAAAGTAAATAAAACAAAGTTAAATAAAATTTGCACAGAAATGTGAGTCTCAAATCAATTAGTAGTCCCAATTGAGCAGCACCAGATTGAGGTGCAAAAAGCAGAGTTGTTCAGTGTGTGTGAGCACTGTGCATGCACAGCTTTCACTGCTGATTGGCTGTTGCTGTGGCTCTGCATGTAACCAATCAGATGGTGCTGTGGGTAGGACAATGCTGGAGACAGAGTTGTGACTGCAGACAGAGAGGCGTGGCTGCATCAGAGCCAAAATAACCCAGTTTTAAATCGATCTCTTATTGGCTGTCGGATTAAAAAAAACGGCCGATGCTGATATGCGTCAAAATGATAATCAGCCCGGCCAATAATCGGTCTATCCCTACTTTATGAACATCCATCATGCTATTCATGAGTAACCATAGCAGTCCTTTCACAATAAGAGCTCCCACTCACTCATACATGACAGGTATGCTCTTATATAGGTGGCTGTATAGTGTTCTGAACTTATAATATCAACACATGTATCCTCAACACATGCACAATAAGTACAACAAGTGCAAATGGAAAAAACAGGTGCAGTGTTATTTTGTAAATTCTTCTTGCACTTTAAGTTTCAGTGCTTCAGGTGAGGCCTTAAGGCAGGCAGCACACTCCTCCTCTTTGAGGTCTCTAAAAGACAAGGGGAAAAAAGAAAATCAGGGGTGGAGACCAGCAATTCAATTACCTATAATTAACTGTGCAGTAATGAGACTTACTTATTCACATGTAATGTTGGTCAGCAATGTCATAAAAACATACCACAGCAACCACAGTAACAAGGTTATACTCCACTGTGAGAAGAGAGGTGGTATCTCTCTCTGAGACTCTTAAGACCTGATGATCACCTGCTGTTGGTCAGTAAGCAGCTTTTTCTGCTGCCTGGTGCCATATATACCTAGTTTCAGATCTGCACTGACATTCAGAATGGGACTGGGGTCAGTACATTTCACAGTTGAGACTAATAGGTTATTTTAAAATCAACGCAGATCCACAGATGATGTATAACAACAATATTAAAAAAAATCAGGACTGCATTCTTCAGTGACATTTTCAACTGAACTCTGAGAGCATCTAGTTTAGTCTAGTCTAATATCTAGCGATCATGGATTCACTATGTGTTTTGAGTCTGCTCACACTGATATAGGCGAATACTAATAAAAATAACATTAATTCTGTACAAAAATACAAATATTAAACAATAATAGGCTAAGTGGACCTTTGACAGAAGGAGTGGGAGACCCCTTATGCATAGTAACATGAGGTAAATGTATAAATTAAATGTATTCAGGATTATTTGAAATTCACCCATTTGGTGATTTTACTGATCACATTATATCATATTATTACATAGTGAGACCCTGAGATTTACATGGTTGACAATACGAAATTAAACAGCTCAGCAAAACTCTCAAGAGTTGAGCAGTCTGTTCATGAACTCTGGCAGAAAAGGACTCTTTAAGTAACAGCATTTATAAACATGGAAACAACGCATTGACTTGACTTATTACCATCTATGGTGAGTGAGAAAGGGAGCGACATCAGATGTTTTTTAACAGTTTAAGGTAAGATCAGGCTTTTGGAGTCTCAGATAACACCTCTCACTGGTTAATGTAGCCAACGATCAAGGCCATTTTAAGACCAATAAAGCCAGAACCATAGCACTGTATGGCAATAACACAATCTTTTTCATAACGATTAAATTAACTAAGTAAAACTATTAGTAATAGCAATGGGTGTAGTGTTTGAAATAACAGTTATATGGTCAGTGGGTTACTGCCTTCTTACATCTTAAAGATCCTGTTAAAATAATGAATGATAATGATAATGATTAATAATGATTATTATTACCATACAAGAAAATGACTGCTGCCTGGTATTCTATTTCCATTATTACTATGTCTATGATATTTGTGTCATATAGTAACAATGAGCAACAAAAAGATGTTCAAAACAAATTCAGGTAATCGTAAATTGATGAAGAGCTATGCAAACAGTAAGACGTGTGACATTATTAGCAGTGACTCTCATAACTTGTTCCTGAAAGATAATATCTGAAATGATGTATATAATAACCATTAATATGAATTCTATTAACTACAAACTTCTTTGTAACCATTATTTGTATATTTATTAGTTAAAGTACAAAGACTGGTGGTGTATTTATTGTCATTGAGAAGACAGTCACCCAAAATACAGATTTATGAAGTTACAGTAAACTATTGACATGTTTTCAACACTGACACCATTATCACAAAAGCAAGTTAAACTAATGTGCACATATTCCAGTGCATGTAGTCTAAGCAATCCCTGTTTCTGGGTCTTCACTTTCAGTCTCAACAGGTTGCTATCTTTTCTTAGATCTTGAGGATCCTGTATAATAAGGAATTATGATATTATATTGATACAAGATACTGACAGTTAACTAATAACACACGTTCACTGTCTGAATGTAAGCCATCTAGATAGACTTCCGTACATTACCTAAGCATAACAGTGCACTGCATTACAGTTTGTTTCACTGGTGGTTCTGAGAGAGAAAACATTTAATCGCTTTGTAAGTTTGTCTTAACATTGCTAAAATGTGAACTGAGCATGAAAATTCTGCACTGTATTATCTTTTAATTCCACTTTTTTTTAATAAAGACACTTCTGACATCTAGTATCTTTTGTGTGTGAACTACCTGTTTTAAGATGATCACTGTAAGACTCAACAGGTTGCAGCATTTTCTTTGACCTTGAGGATCTTGTTCAAATAAGGAATTATGAGTATATTAATACAAGATAATGTCAGTTAGTAGGCAAAACAGCACACTATCAGCCTCTTAATTGATAGTGCAGATAAAGAAAGGATTGTATACAATGTTTTCCTTAAACTAGCTAAAGAGTGATTAGAAAATTCTGTACTTTGTCTTGGCCACACACAGAGACAGTATCTTTCTCAGCTGTTACAGTAATACTTACCATTTGTGTCTGCAACTTTGAAATAAAAGCATTATTTTTTTTTAGATGTTCAAATGTTTTCAGCCTATGGAAGCTCATTTTCACCGGCATAAGAAAAAAACTGCTCACATTAAGTCAGAGAGATAAGTAAGTCATAACCATGAGATGATACGCTGAAATTGAGATAATAATTTGGAAAAGTCTGCATGCACTCCAGTGGTGCCCCTACCTGTCCTTGCCATGCCAACAACGTTATCTTAAATAAAGAAACCATGACACTGGCCAGATGTTTCCAGTTGCTGTTCAATGAAGACTGCCACTTCAGGCACATCATTTTTATTCTGTCTACACAAGCCCTTTAAAATAGTTTAAAATAGTCTTCACTGTGCTCACAATCCATTTCATTGTCAAGTTGAATAAGAGAACTCATGCCAAAGAACTGCTACTTTGATTGCTGTGTATCTTATGATTTTGACATTATCTCATAATTATGGCTTATCTCATAATTGCGATTTATCTCACAATTGGGACTTCTTATCTCATAATTTCAACTTCTCATAATTTCGACATTATCTCATAATTGTATAATTTTTTTTTTATCTCACAATTCCGACATTACCTCATAATTCCACTTTATTATCGCAGAATTGTGATGTTATCTCATAATTACGAGTTTTTATCTCATAATCCCATTTTATCGTGTAATTTCAACATTCTCATAATTTAAATTTACTATCTCGTTATTTCGACATTATCTCATAATTTAAATTTACTATCTCGTTATTTCGACATTATCTCATACTTTCAGTTTACTATCTCTTAATTTCGACATTATCTCATAATTTAAATTTATTATCTCGTTATTTCGACATTATCTCATAATTTAAATTTATTATCTTGTTATTTCGACATTATGTCATACTTTCAGTTTACTATCTCGTTATGTCGACATTATCTCATACTTTCAGTTTACTATCTCGTAATTTCGACATTATCTCATAATTTCAATTTACTATCTCGTAATTTTGATTATCTCAGAATTTTTTGTTATTTTTTTGTTATATATATACACACATATATACACACACATAGAGAGAGAGAGATAAATAGACAGATTAAATTACTGTCATATGAAATGAGCTAAAAAGGAATGACTATTGAACATGTAAATTGTAGCCATATCTTTGCTGATGTAAGTGGCAACATTATCTTCTTCCATCATAGTTGCTGCAGGCAAAAGCCTCTTGCAGCATCTGAGTCTGGGGTTTATTTTGAGCACTTTACTTTTGTGGAACTAATCTATGGATTCTCTCCATACTGTTTGACTGACTGATACTATTTGACTATTACTTAGCTGGTAAAAGAGGCTAATGGTGTACTATACAAGAATAGTGTAATGTGATTATGGTCACCACAACTGAAAATCAGATGGCCAAATAATAAGCCAGCATTATTACCTCTGTTTGGTATTTTTTGTATTCCGTGTGCCTGGACAAGCAATTAAAATAACGCCCCCTCAGATGACGTAAGTGTGTCCTCAATCTGGTGAGCTGGCCACTCTGTCTGCAGGACATCAAAGACAAAAAAGTGAATCTACCTGATGTAATATTTGACTGTCAAATACATTATTTTCACAATTTTGATGAAGAGCCGCACTACAATTAACATTGTTATAGACTAGCAAATAAGATTTTTGTCTGTTAAAAGATTGTGACAATGATGAATAGCTGTCTTAAATAATTAACTTCTGTCTGTATATACTCAGTGCTGCTGGACGAACACTGGACTGCTGACGCATATTTAAATTGTACATATTTAATATTTATGTATATATATTCTCATTCTGCTTGCAGAAATCTTTTGCACATGCATTTGCACTGCACTGAAACTGAAAAACTGAGGCCTATGCAGACAAAATTTCGTTCTGTATACACTTGCTGCATACTGAATGACTAAAAGTCTGTCTAAGTTAAATCAAATTCATGAAACTCTCAATAAGGACTAACAATAAGACTGGGAAGAGTAATTAATTGTTCCTTACTTACGACATTTACATTCACTTCAACTATTACAGTAACTGAACATTAGATGCAGAGATGTAGCAGGTTTAAACGCCCTCCTGATGCTGGCACTACTTTCACAACCCTGAACATTAGCATAGCTTTCAGCCTTCTGCCTGAGTCCAGCCCAATACATGTGAGGGGCAGGTAAATCAAGCAAATGTATGTGTCAAAAAGGCAGTCTACTGCCTAAAAACGCTGTAATGGCATCTAAAAATCAAAGTTTGCTAACAATATTGTTCAATGCTCTACAGTGACAAGCTAAGTAACATTAGCATTAGCACACTATGCAGTGCTAATAACCATGTCATATTAAATCATGAAAAAACGACTGAATTTGTGGCTGCAAAAACATAACACACGGTGGCTAACATCGTCATTAATTAAAAACAGTTCATTTTATCTACTTACTTAGTTTCCATCACTTTCTCCTCCAACGGTCATGCTGACTCATCCAGCTCCAGTTGTCTTCTCCTCCACGCTGTTGCTAAAGACTGCGAAGCAGCGCGGCTAATTGAACGATGTCGCAGAGTTGGGGATGGGGATGGTAGTCATAGGGACCAGTGGAGTCTGAAAAGGTTTGTCCCTCCCTTACTTCTGACCGCGAGGCAGCGCAGCTAACTGAACAACGTCACAGAGTGGGGGGCGGGGGGGGTACGGATGGTAGTCAAGAAGAAAACCGTACTAAGCATACCAGCAGGCTGTTTTCTATTGGTTGCAATGCTCGTGCCTGTGGGGACCAAGATTTGGACCCCAGGGGAAAAACTGGACCCCACGGGTGAGTAGTATCTCAGGTCCCCACCAGAATAGAAAAACAAACACACACACACACACACACACACACTCCTCCTTTGAATATATGTCTGAAATTATATGAAATAAGTGTCCAGTCATTCTGTTACAGATAATTTGGTGCTAATCTGAGATCGCTACGCCATTCCAAAGCTGCAATATGCAATATAATATTTATTTCAATATTTATATCTATCATATTGACAGTCTCCTGATGCCTTTACTGCAGAAATGAAACTAAATAAATCTGTTAAATAGCCGAGAGTTACAGCTGTCACAGGTGATGAATCTGAAAAATGTTAACTGTCAGAGAAAATAATTATGCAAGAGAAATAAGAGTAAATTGTGATTCATCATACGACGGTGCATCATTACACCCCTAGTGCCTGAAAGTGAATATCACATGTAAACAGTAAGCAGACTGTCTACTGTGCTCTTGGTTGCTTTGTTGCAGAAAATACTATGAATGCAGAACAGCAAAGGCGAAAAGTAAAACCAGAGACTTCTTTGCTTGGACTGACAACAAAGTGAAACTGTGAGTATAATGTACGGTTTTCAAAAATGAGTGAGTGGGCAAAGATAGGATAGTACAGTGAATGTTAACTCATGATACTTCAAACAAAGGTACATGATCAGTTGCTTGCTAGGATGGTGGTTGTACAAGAGTGGTTATATAGTGGCTCAGGTAGTGTGCTAGTTAGCCTAGTATGTGTAGGTGCAATTCAGTCACATTAGTAGAGAATGAGCTACAATGAGCAAAGAGGTTCAGTCAAGGAATAAACAAAAACACAAACAAGTAGAAGATCTCAACATCCAACAATCATTCCGCATTTACAGGCTGGGTCAAGCTGCCACGTTTCTGTTCTTTGCTTGGGTGACAGTAGGAGTTTAAAGCAGCTTAAAGGTATGTTAAAGGTTAAGACTGGAGAATGGTGTTTCCTGTCATGGGGCCCAATACATTTATGATCGCACTGCCTGGTTCCCACTGCAGGGCCTAGTGACAAGTTCAAACAATTGTCAATTGTCAATATGAAATGTCAGAACATTGTTTAAAAAAAAAAAAAAACTACTCATTAGACTTCACCAGAATTCCCCAAGATGAACAGTGGTCTGAAATACAAAGACATTAATTTCATAATGATATAAACTGGACAGAGGCACCTCACATCCTCACATTGGAGAAGCTGGAGTGACTTAAATGACTCACTGGTCATTTTATGTGACTGACGATAAATCATATAAATGTTTCAGCACTAAAAAGGAGACAAAATTTGATGGGTCTGTGTAGGAGGAAAATTTTCAAAGGAAACAGGGAATACAACGACAAAACAAGGAAATGTTTCTTCATTTGTCTCTCTTGTTTCCCTCCCAAACTTATAATAATGCTTAATTTCATAAGGTAGTCTAATTGAGCTCTAGACACCTGAGACAAAAATGAAATACATAAAAATGACAAAAAACAAAACACAATTACGTGCAGTCAGGGGCATAAAGGGATATAAATTGGAAAAAAATCAATGTGAGACAAAATAGAAAATGTAAAACATCTTGGTTTTAAATTGAAGGAACAGGCTGGCAGACACAAATATGCAGCCTCCCAGGGAAACAGGCTGACTGTCTGCTGTATCAATGTCCCATTGATTCAGGCTTTGTGTCTCACAATCGCCCCCCTCATCTCCTACAGAGCTACTTAATATGTTTGAGAGGATCTGATGCCTCTCATCTGTAAAAGGCAGCGCTTTTCTTTTACCCACATTAGAGGTGGTATTGGTGGGAAGGAAGTAGAATGGGTCGGCATGGGGTTGCAAGGGCGGGGTGGTGCTGTTGCCGCTCTGAAGTCTGTCTGGTGGGACCGAGGCTTTATTGGCTGGAAAGGAAGCCGGCGGAGTTGCGAGAGCCTGAGAGCTTGGATGAGAGGAAGCTTTTGAAACTTCCCACATCGGCATTAGAGAGATGAGCTGCTATTCAGTGCTCGCTCCCAGCCTACATCAACACATCCATAAATACACACACAAAGCAAGCCTGCATAGCCAAGCAAACACACACACTCATGGCTTCACACACATGTTCACTTCCAGCAAACACACTCCAGCTTCCTTTTTATCTGCTGGTCCGTGAGATGAGACTGGGCTTTAATTGGTCCTTGGGGAGATTGGCAGGACGAGCAGATCAACGTGAAGGCCAGGTTCTCCAGAGACAAACACCAGGAGAGGGAGTGGCAGGAAGAAAAGGGCCACAGCTCCACAAGTAGAGAGGGAACCACAAACGGAAGAGGGGAAATAAATGAGCAAGCGGGAAGGAAAGATAAAGGGGAAAAGTATATTCATTCACAAGAGGAGCAGTTAACAGTTAAGTATAACACTATTAATTGAGTGGGCTCAGAGTGATGTGCACAATTCTTCAGTTTCCTGCAAAAAGTCCAATGAATTAAAACAATCGAGGCAAATGTCTTCAGAGCGTCTCCATACTTGAATAATTTCACTTCAGTGTATCTATACTGCCCCCCGCCCCACCCATGTGTCCCAAAGGACATCGAGCAGTAGATGCAGAGAGAGGTGGGGAGGAGATGGAGGTGGTTCATGGAGGTGATGAAAGGAATATGTGATCAGAGGCTCTAACCTGCAGACAGCACCTTTGTCTTTCGTCCCTTTAGCAGTTTCTGCACCCGGCAGAGCTGCAGGTGGTTCTCATGGCGCCGGGTGTTGTTCTGGATACGCTGGGACACCTCACACACCGCCGTGACCGCCCCTGCAACATACATACAGGGAATATTTTCTGAGTAATAATAAAATATCTCTAGACATGCGCTGCAAAACTCCAAACTCCTGTAGTGTGTATCCTGTTGGAAGTGTAGGAAATGATTCATTTGAGGAATATTAATAAGAATTACTACGACAGCCATACCAGCTCAACTATTGGTCCACTGAGATGACACTAATAACAAGTCAGACCTGATAACACTACAGGTTTTTTTTGGTGGCCTCAAGAAGATTTTCTTAAACATGAATTATTATCTTTTGATGAAGAATAACTAAATGTGAGAGCAAAGTAAAGACAGGGACTGAGATGTGAGCCAGAGAAAACCGTCTACATGTTCGTTGCTACTAACAACTAACTGCTAACAATTACACAACACCACCACCAAAACCCAAAACACATTAATTGAACATTACAAACATTATATATATATACATTATAAACATTACACAAGGTCCAGCTACAATGAGTTGATAGTGAAAGGGATGGATTAACGATATGATAGCAGACAGGGAGCACGGAACAGAGAAGAAAACAAAAGGGGAGACATTTAACCAAAACATTGTTATTTCCTGTTACTTTAAAGGTGTGAACCTAGTGAACCTAGAGTGAACCTAGACAGAGAAATTATTGCATTTTGTTCGTACAGATATGGAATTCTGGAATTCAATTCAATTAAATTTTATTTATATAGCGCCAAATCACAACAAAAGTCATCTCAAGGCACTTTTCATATAGAGCAGGTCTAGGCCATACTCTTTGAAATAGGTATTTATAGAGAGAGACCCAACAGATCCCACCATGAACAGCACTAGGCGACAGTGGCAAGGAAAAACTTCCATTTAAGAGGCAGAAACCTCGAGCAGAACCAGACTCAGGATGGGCGGCCATCTGCCTCGACTGGTTGGGAATGACATGAACACCAACTGGTTGACTTCAGTAGTTACTGATTCATTTCTTAATTGATTAAAAGTCTGAGTGAGTTCTGTTGTTCTGCTTTGTCTCAGCCTGTAATCCCAGGTTCATCTGGGCACAAATTCCATCCCATTACTTGGTGGTGATGGTGGTAGTCACATGTCTTTCTGATGTGTGTGTGTACACACACACATATATATACGAGGGTCATTCAATAAATAAGGTGAATTTTTCAGTATAAGGACTTTTAATACAGATAGAAGCTTACTTTTTTTTTTTTAAATTTTGTTTTACTTTTTTTTCACATTGATTTAATTTCTTTTGCAGATTAAAAAAAACTTTGAGAGTTTTGGCGATTAACAAAGATGGCCGACCAAAAAGCATGCTCCAGGATTGAACAGCGGTCAGTTATCAAGTTTTTGGTTGCTGAAGGGTGCAAACCCGTTGAAATTCATAGGAGAATGTCAACTGTGTATGGTGCCACATGTTTTAGCCAAAAAATGTCTACAAGTGGGCTAAATTGTTTAAAGAAGGACGGAGCAGTGTTGAGGATGAAGGCAGGCCTGGGAGACCTGATCGAATCAGTCAATGACCTCATTCAGTCTGACAGAAGGGTGACAGTGGATGACATTGCAAGGACTTTGAGCTTATCTGTTGGGACAGCACACAAAATTGTCCATGATGACCTTGGCTACTCGAAGGTCAGCTGCCGGTGGGTGCCAAAGATGCTTACTGCAGAGCACAAACGGAGGAGGGTCGAGTTGTCCCAGCAGTGTCTTTCCCGCTATGAGAAGGATGGTGATGAGTTTCTGAAGAAGGTGGTCACATGTGACGAGACATGGGTTTGGCACTATGATTTGGCACATGCTTTTTGGTTGGCCATCTTTGTTAATTGCCAAAACTCTCAAAGTTTTTTTTAATCTGCAAAAGAAATTAAATCCATGTGAAAAAAAAGTAAAACAAAAATTTTTTTAAAAAAAAGTAAGCTTCTATCTGTATTAAAAGTCCTTATACCGAAAAATTCACCTTATTTATTGAATGACCCTCGTATATAATAGAGACTTATGTTGAATGCTATTCTCTAATTCTCTATTTTCTCATTTACTGTCATTCCTCTACTACCGCAGTTTCTTCAGTTAAAGCAGCTGTTATATCATGACAACAAAGCCTATCCAAGAATACTGTTTTCCTCTTGTGGTAATGCATATAAGTCTATTGCAGCCTTGAAAATGTTACACTGGTAAACATACACAGGCACATGAAGTGGGAACCTTTGTTTTGGAGGCTCACTCTACATCAAGGCCTGATTGTGCCTGATTTCATCAGCAAGCACTTGGAGAGACCTTACCTGAGCTGTGCAAATTGAAATATCCAGACAGTCCTGATTGGGCCTGATGGTCTGCTGTGTGGGTCAGGCTGGGCTGTGTGTTGTGTTTGAATGTGTGTGTAGGGGCGCCTCAGCATGGTAGTATTAATTAGAGGGATGCTAGTCTCCACCACAGGGGCCCTTGTAGCTTATAATGCATTGCCCTCCTGCAAATCAGCTGAGCTGTCAGTCTGTAATTGTATGCAAACAGCAGCAGCCCCCAATAAGCACAGCTCATTTGGTTAAATAAACCTATTTCCTCCTCTACAGTGTTTCCTACTACATTAGACCATTTCCACCTTAGCCCCTGCACAACACCATCATACAAACTGATATTGGTTTATGTTTAGTATTTTAACTGAATAAATTATTATAATAACTAATTTCAGTTCTGGTGGATCTGGTGACACCGGTGGTAACTGGTAGTAACAACAAGAGCATTTTAATCCTCTGGGGTCCAGGCCACTTCTGTCAGTGCACTTGTGCCTCCGACCTCTTACTATTTAATGAACTGTATAAATCCAATACTGCAAGATAAAAGCAAGTAACTGGTACCATTTTTTCAGCACAACCTGGGCTATTTGAATATATACTAGTATTTGGAGTCTAAATTCATGTAGCCCAAGGTCTCAAGTAACAAACATAAAAAAGAAAAAAAAAGAAAAATGAAGTCTCTAGTCCACACACAGGCAGAAATATTTACATCTATGCGTCCACTCGTTTTTTTCACTGGGGCCATTCTGAACCATAGTTTCTGACCAGGAAAAGGCAGAGAGCTACATCATGCACACACTGCACTGCCAGGGCACAAAACTGTTCAAAATATGGTCACCACTATCTCCAAAACCTCTATATTCAAAATCTCTAAAAACTCCATCAGTTTCCCCTGGGTTGTTATGGCGGCAGAGACCTGCAGGAGAGCCGCATCTTGGCAGCCATATCTTTTGCAAGTGTCATTTTATTGCACACCACACCGCTTACTATCTTGGCACACTATTTTACTGTTTTTGCATGGTTCAACAACACAGCTTTTGATTGGTTTACACAGTCAATATGGCCGCCATGAATTTCATTAAAAAAAATGTTTTGATAATAAATAATGCATTAATAAGGACGCAAAACACGCATTTATCAACTTTTTTTTTTTAAGGAAATACCGAAAAATTACACCAGTTTCCATGATGGATCACAAAGCCCCTAAAAGGAATATAGGGCACTACATAAAGGCAAAATAGAGTGGAGCAGGGCAGTTTCTAAAGTAAGTTTCTGCACAAATGCGTTACAGAAATATTAATGAAAGTAGCAAAAGAACAACTGGGATGGGTTCATCAGGTAAACTTGCTTTAATGAAGAAGACTACAGAAATCTGTCAAAATGCTGTCTGTCAATTACTATCAGCCACTATTATCTCCCACATTACATGAACCTTGGTTGGGTGATTTGATGGTGTATCTACTTACAGCTATCTAAAACAACTGATGCTTACAGTGAAAAGGCCAGTTTCAGGGTCTGAACTCAAGGTCACTCACTGGAGCGCCCAACTTTGAACTTTTTCACACATTCATTTTCACTCTCATATACTCCAATAAAGGAAGAATCAGATTTTGATCAGCTCTATCTTAGCCAATACTGATTAATTAAAATAAGCCTGGATTTGCCCCAATACCGATCCTTGATTCAGTGCAGGATGCCAGTGCGAGTTGCAATTTGCCCCCCACCCCCCATTCTCAGGTCGGGGTCCAGTGTTTCCCATACATTAATTTATTTTCCTGCCTCAATACCAATACTGACCACCACATATCGATTTTCTATTTGATCATTTATGGTGGTGGTGAAGTAAAGATAACTTGAGCTGATGACAGCTATGCTCGTTGCTGTAAGTGCAAAGTAAAAAGTAAAAGGCCAATAACTGAAACATAAATTAATGACTAGAGATAGACGATATGTTTTTTTCAGGGCTGATGCCAATACCAATTTTTAGTAGTTAGGGAGGCCGATAACCGATATTTGGAGCCGATATTCAGTTGCAGTAAAAGTGAAAATATTGGCGTCAAAATTTTGAATAATACAAACTCCAACACTTAATCTTAATCAACCTTTAAGCATATGTTTATTAAACAGCTTTTCAGATTTGCAACATGTTAAAGGTTTTTTTTTATCTTTTAAAATTCTAATAAAAAGTACAGGGAGCTCCCAGGCTCAGCAGCATGTCTTATAAAATTAAATGAAAACTTAAACAAATAGATAGCCCCCTAAAGTTTTCTACAGTAAATAAAGTTTTAAAAAAAAAGTGCAGGGAGTTCCCAGGGTCAGCAGCATCTCTTAGAAAGTTTTCTTATAAACTTTCACTGCTGATTGGCTGTTACCCGTTCCGTGGCTCTGCATGTAACCAATCAGATGGTGCTGTGGTGGGACAATGCTGGAGACAGAGTAGTGACTGCAGACAGAGAAGCACGGCTGCATCAGAGCCAAAATAACCCAGTTTTAAATTGATCTCTTTCTTGGCCATCAGATTAAAAAAAAAAGGGCGATGCCGATATGCGTCAAAATGCAGAATATCGGCGCAGAGAATCAGCCCAGCTGATAATCCGTCTATCCTATTAATGACTTATACTGAGTAAATCGGAGGGAGTGTGCCTGGAAGAAAGTCTGAGTGAGTTTCTGTTGTTCTGATAACGTCATAAAGAGTATCTTTGGATACTGCTGAGTCAGACGCTGCATGATACCATTTTCCATGTCTGCTTTTGTCTCAGCCTGTGATCCCAGTTCATTTGGGCACAAATTCCATCCCATTACTTAAGCTAAAAGGACAGCTGTCTGTATGTAGTGGAGCTAATTATCTTAGTTTGGCATGAATTAAACTTTGCCAATTATTGTAATTTTTTCAGGCTGAGAAAATCCATCCAACACTGAGGAAAAGAAGACTAATCTGACCAAGTAAGTCTCACCTTACTTATACTTTTTCCATACATACAACTATGGACACAGTTAGGTCAGTTTTCAAAACATACCTATGAACAACACCTAGTCCTACTCAATAAATCAACAGAATATCAAAACTGAACTATTTTCAATGGATATCCATCAAACTGAAAATATTGTGTTAACGAATGAACTGTATTATTATACCTGCATGTAAAGAACTCTTTCATAAACTACCTTCCTTACTTTTTTGAACAAAGCTTTAAAATCTTTGCCCCAGAACAAATAGGAAAATCATCAAAATAGACAGAAGCATCCAATTACTGTGTGTCAGCCATAATAATTGCTGTGAACATTTAGGACTACATCATTAATGCATCCAAAATAACAACAAACATGGATTCTAATTTCGAGCTCAACTTTCCTGCTTTTGTTATGAGCACTGAAACTCAGCAGATGAACTTGATCCTCAGGGCGACTTGTCTACACTAAAATAATCACGGCCTAATTGGCTCGCTTAACTTCACACAATTACAATGTAAACTAAACAAGGCATCCGTGTAGACTTTTTTCCTTTGTTGTACGTGTTTGGAATATTTTCCATTGCCTGCTTAAGAAAAACAACAGCTCCTAATTACAGTATTCTTGGACTGAGTTCTGGCTGAGACATTAATAATACATCTAGCCCATTACGAATTCTGAAGAGAACTTCCTCTTCTTACAGCTCTTTATTCCTTTTATTCACTGTTTAGATAGCGTTTGACCATGGGATGAGGACTGTTAGCTGTTACTGTTAAATCTCGGACAGAGTCAGATAGTTGCCTATAGCCTGGTGTCAGATGTTAAAGTATAATATTAATGCTGATGCCTGATGAAAACTCCTAAAGTGATGTAATTACAACAATTAAATCCAACCTGAAAGCACTGCCAGGAAAGAGGGAAGCTTGGGGGGAAAAAGACAAAGAAAAGGAAAAGCAGAGATGCACAACAAGAAAACAATAACAACAAAGCCTCTTGTGATTCTATTTGCTAGTTTGCTTAATCAGATACAATGTGATTTGTCTGGAATTTCTTTTAAAATTATTCCCTTTACAATACAACCAGGCTGACTATATGAAGTTTTCTAAACATATAAAAAAAAAACTCAACCCCAATAAAAAAGCAGCTGAGTTTAAAAAAGGATCTCTAATGAGAAGAGGAAGAGGCGATGGTGAAGCACATTTAGATATGTACCTTCATCTTAGAGTCAGGGGCTGTTTTAATTTGTAAGCAAAGGCAGCACACCAGCAATGAGATTTTAATTGATACACATAAATAATTCCTTGTGTACATCCGCACTTGAGTCAGATTTGCTGTTTATTTGACGACTGAAATTAGTCATTATCGGGATTCGTGTTGATGTTCAAGATTTTATTTATTAATATAGCTCTCGCTTAATATCCTCTGATCCGCTCCCAGTTAATTATGTCAAAATCCACATCAAACTAGAACTTACACGCATACTGAGCTTTGCCTTGCTTTCATTTCGCTACTAGCCAAGCACTGCTGTGACAATAACAACAAATGAGGAATGAGAGGGAAAGAGAGCACTTTCCTTTGTTCCTCAAATGAAGATAATGAGGCCTGTCTTTCACTATGAGTCTGACTGGTGCGATGAAAGTCTTCACAGGTTGGTTTTCTTTTTTTTCTTTTTTGTTTGTTTGTTTTCCTGCTGGTGGATGGCTAGCCTTATTCTATAATTGTACAGCTTTGTTTAACTCTACTGTGCTCCACGATGCTTGTTACAAGTAGGAAGAGTTCCAGTGTGAATGAGCCAGGAGTCTTTGTGACTGGTGATGCAAAGCACATCATCATACACACACACACACACATCACTTGCTCTTAGGTTGCTGCTGCTGACAAAGCCCAGTGATTCTGAGTGAGTGGAATCACTGAGTGAACCTCAAGTTCACACATGTACAGCTCCACACACATCACTCCATAATAAAAGCACTCGGGGTTAATCTGCAGGTATTTTCCTTGAAATGCAGCTAAATGCTTATTGCGGGAGCAGTATGATCAGAAAAAACACTTACTGGAGAGCTGCTGAAACTCTGGATTGTCTGGACTTATGTTTGCAGTCAGGTCTTGTAAGAAATGTTTATACCTGTAAGAAAACAGAAAAATAATCAGGTTCAGTGCATGCTCACTGACTAAAAATATCACTGGAAAAAGGACAAAGGGTAAAGTGAAACAAGCGCGTTAAAGTAAATGAGACTTTTTATTTCCACTCGGTGTTACTCATGTAGTCCAACCACCATCAGAACCATATCCACTGTTGAACTGTGCACTCTCTGTCCTGTCACTGCAGACTGAACGCAGGAAAACAGCAGCAGCGTCTTACAAACTGAACCTTAGAGGAATCTAACAGGCCAGAAAATGTACACAGCATCTGATTTAAGCGCCTGACTCATGCAGATGGAGAGAGCAGGTTTTGCTTTGAAGTAGTGTTGATGGTGACAGCCTCTGACAGATACAGCTGTAACATCATGAGATGAAGATCTGCACTGGTTTTACTTGAGTCCTCCTCAGACACATTGCCTGGCAGAAAACAAATCAAACACTGACTAATACTCCATCCAGAGGTTATAAATAATGAGTGAATCAAGACCTGAGACAAATTAATAAGAAAACAGACCTCATCACAGTCTTACAAAAGTCTTATTTATAACATCTGATGAAATGAATAAAAACCCTGACTGAAAAAGCTAACGTTATCACACAACCTTAGTTAACTGGCCGAACCGTCAGTAGCACAGATACTTCCTTTGTGATTAGGGCTGAACAATTTATCGAAATTGAACTGCAATCGTGATTTGAGCTAATGAGATTTGCAAACCGCCAACACTGCGATTATTTTTAGTGGATGCATCGGTACACTTTTTTTAGCTGCCTAACAGTTCACACACAGAGCACTGCAGGAGCAACAGAACGATAGGCTGTAAACTTTACAACCAAATCTTGTCTTAAAATAACCAAACAACAAAACTAACTGTGGCGCTAGATTCTTGATGAAAATGGATGGCAGAGCAACAGAGCGATGCAGGCAGTGTGAGTCACTCCCATTCTCTCCTCTCCGGTGTCACGTTCTACCTGCCGATTTGTATGCTAGTCGTGGGAGCGGAAACTACTGATGCGACTTAAAAGCAGCTAACAGTGTCAACAGGCCGGCAAGAGAGATAACTGAGCTGCGAAACAAGATGCCAACTTTGTCTGCAGTGTTTCCGCTATACATATTTTGAAGCAGCGGCCCGCCACAGGAAAATTACTGCCACTCATTTTATAAAGTTGCAAAATATCCGCTGAAAGATGAGAAAATGGTGGAATGAACCAGCTAATATTAAGTTAGATATGTACTTGTATTTTGTATTTTTAATCGAGTTTTAATCGACTGTGTCTGTGTCTGTCAGTCTCCTGTCATTCCCCCTCTGTGTATCAGCATTTCAAAAATCACCACAAGCAGCAGAATGGCCGATGTAAAGCTACTGCAAATAAGGCGAGCGAACACAATGCTACTGTTTGTTTTGTGAGAATTGGCTCATTACGTGTATGTTCTATACATTTATTGTTAGAATATGTATATATATATATATATATGTTTATTTTCATTCTTATCCTTGGATTGGTACACAGAGCTTTTACGTTTTACATGTATAAAGTGAATCATGGACTGAAGCTTGACTTGACAAAATTATTTTGCAAATCAAACTGCAGAAAAATCACAATTAGATTTAACTGTTCGGCCCTATTTATGATATTTAGGGACAGTGTCAAAGAGGAAAGGTAAAAGCCAAAAAAAACATAGACAGACAGCTTAACACTAGAGGTGATGGCAACGAGGAAGAAACTGTTCACATTCACACTCCACCAGCAATAACACCCAGCCAAGCCTCAGGTCAACAAGGTGAGGCTGTCAAGCACCTTGTCCTCTGTACAGCTGAGCCAGAACTATCACCGGGTGGAATCACAAATGGATGGTCATCTGCAATATAGTGGGTGGCTATATAAGACAGCAAACGTGTTTTTGCCTGTTCTAATACATATCCCTGTGTTGTGCTTTTGGCCTGCAACTGTAATTTATAGAAAGGTTTTTATAGTTTTACAGTATGTCACAACTTCTCATAGTCCATTTATTAGTATTTTAAGTGTCCTGTACAACTTACTGGCAACATGCCCCACATGATCAAACTGACTCCTTGCACCACAGCACCAGCAGTGGCATGGTAGCATGCAGCACCAAAAGTAAGTAACATCACAATTTTTGACATTGATGATATGAACTGAAAAATGACCTTGCTCAGTTTTCACATTAGGCCTGTCAGTGGCTGATGCATTTGAACTGGTGATGAATACTGAGCATGAAGCCATTAGAGGTGGTTTTAAATCCCTTTATTGTATTCTGGAACATGAAATAGTCCAAATGAATGACATTTTCAGTACTGTACTTAAGTGATTATTCTTCAATAGATCAAGACAAATGTCAGAAACAGGCTGAAAGGCCAGACTGCCTGTACCACTGTGGCTGAGATGGACTACCAGAGAGCCCTGGAAGTTTTCTTTGAATGACCCAGGAGAATAGAGTGTAGTGGCCCAACATGCAGTCTGTGCTGCAAGAATTATGGGTAGCTGACATACTCTTACCAAAGGGACTTGAATTAGAGGGAAGTTAGAGGGAAACACCTCGATATCATTTATTTGAATTTAATTTGTTGTTGAAATGTACCCAGCATTCCAAGGCTTTAAGAATCAGGAGCCAGTCAGGACTTTTTTGTAGCGTGAAAAACTTTGATATCATGTAATTTCATTCCATTTAATTTCATATAGTTTATTTTGTTGGTGAAAAGACAGCATTGTCAGATTATTTGTAGGACTAGATTCTAAGTAGATTTTCTGACGTGTGTTGAATAAATTACTTATTTATAAAAACATATTATACTCGCCCTATGGAGAGCCCTATGGAGTCTGTGTTATAGCTTTTTTAAATTCGCAATTCTGTGTTTCTATGCCTGATTCTGATTCTGCAGGGCCCAACCATCACACTGCCATCAGTCCGTTGCTGGCCCACACCGGGCCTGTCAGCATTGAACGGGCCCTCACACCCCACACCCACAGTCGCACAACGCAGTTCTGCAACTACGTGATCGCCAGACACAGAATGAGTGAGTCAAAAGTCACAAAGGTAGCCGCCTGCACAGACAGACCCTAAGAGGGGCCCAATGCCCTCAGACTTGACAAGTACCCTTCTCGATTTCTGACCAAATGTGAAATAGATCTGTGTCAGGCTGTTGGGAGGAGTACATTGATGTGTCATTTCCTGTTTCCTGTAGGTGGCGCTATGACTGCAGCTGAATATTGTCATGTCTATGTGTTCAGGCCATGACGCTGCGACATGACAGTGCATATGGGAGTTACAACAACTTCCTGTTTCATGGCAAAGCATCCAAACTTGCCACGGCGCCACAATAAGGGCATCTCATGAAGGCTCACAGTCTTCACAGTAACGCACCATGATGATCTCAACCGTTGTCTGACCACATTTGAGATGATTCAACCAGGTCAACCTACTTGAATGAAACACATCAATGCCCTTGTTATCAAGTTCATACAGATAATTTTTCAATAAAATAAAGAGTTTTATGATAAAACAATATTTTCTGCTGCCTCACTAAGCTCCACTATCAGCCAACATGTCTCATGTTTTACCTGTAAAACGCTTAAATGTTTTATTGATCATCTGTGATGTGAAAACATCAGGTTGCCACACAGATAGAAGTAAACGTGTGTCCTGGTTATACCTGGTCTTCTCTATTGATGCATCAAGTCATTGACTTTAAAGGGCCAGCCCTACACTTTGCTGTGTATGAGTAAAAACTAAATATAAATTCAGTCTAACTATGAGAATATGAGGAGTGTAACTAACGTGAGTGTAAGTAACATGTTGTCCCAATTTCAGTATCCATCTAAAGTAACAGTTGTTAAACATGAGCTTCCTCAGAAATCTTTATCCTTTTTACTAGAATGATGTGACCTTGAAGTACATTGACAATTGACATTGATTTCCACTGCCTGTCTCTTCCTTTGCAGCCCTCTATTTGTGCAGTCTGGGCTTGTTTGAGAGACATAGTGGTGCCAAGGAGGGAGGCCATTAGTGGTGCTAGCAGACTGTACATTGCTGCCAACGGTCCATTTGGTGGCATGAGCGGGATGAGACATGTTGGAGAGGGACAACTGTGAAGTGTGATAGCGTTCATATGTACTGTGATATAATCCTGTAACTAATATATAATATCCTGTGACTGTACTATCAGTCAGCTAAGCAGGGAGCGGTCAGAATGTTTATGACCTTGCTAAATTTTGAGCATCTGGAAGCGTTAAGTGTATTATCAATTAATCTGCTGATTATTGTCTTGAATAACCAACTGCTTTATCTATAAAATGTTAGAAAATAGTGAAAGGTGATAGGTGGCCATAATTTTCAGAGCCCAAGGTGATTAATTCAAATTGCTTGCTTTATTTGACCAACAGTCCAAATGCCGAAAATATTCAGTTTGCAATCACATATGAGAAGTGTGCACGAGAGATGATGTGTAATTGCTTCCCAAGAAATATGATCCCAATCGGTCTGATGGTGGCGCCAAGTTAAAAAAAGTAAAAACTTTGAAAAGGCTGGCCTCTACCCACACTGTGAGTCGCTAAGACTTGAAATTTGGCACAGATATACATCACACACCTTAATAACAATAAACAGCACAATGATGGATTTCCAGCTCAGGCAACTCATTATACATGGACAAAGAGTGGTCAAAAAACATACATACTAATATGCATCCAAACTAATATGCCTAGTACTTCTGTTGTGAAAATAACAATGAATCAAACATACCATGCAACCTGGATTAATTGTGGCTCTGTTGAGTGCCTGCACATTGGTGCTTGTGGCTATATCTACTACTGATGTGTTTGTTGTTGTTTTAATAATTTATCTTCAGTAATGAGAAATATATGATTCACTACTTCTGCCCAGTTATAGAACAGCCCACTTGCAGAGTAAACAACAACTCACACTTAACTCATGTAACAGTCTACATGAATCTCATGTTTCAACCATAAGACTGGTTTTAATGCCTTTGTTCATCATGATGTCTGATCTGATGATATTAGATTTACACAACGTCATAGAAATAAAATGTGTGTGTCTTGGTCAGACCATCTGCTGCAGACAGGCTCAGTGGCAGTAGAGGAGGTTGTACCAATGTCTGGTTCAAATAAAGATTTTTATCACCCCTCTCAATTTTCACCATAGATAATTTCATTTACTTGGCTTGTAAAAGTTCACAGAAAAAAAGCTCTGAAGTGTGGTTTGGCCTAAAACTGACCAAAATGTGGTCAAGGGTGTGCAAAGTAGTGGGTCTGTGGGTAGAGGAAGAAGAGGAGGAGAAGGAGAAGGAGAAGAAGAAGAAGGAGAAGGAGGAGGAGGAAGAGGAGGAAAGCACTGTTCTTGTAGTCGACTACTCACTGGAAATGAAACAGAAGCCAAACAAGCTCCAATTATGCCTCTCTCAATTAAGAGACACTTAAAAAGAGAAATAATTTCACTTCTTTCTCTTCTTGTCTCATCTTGTAATAACAAATACATTACAGGTATCATTAGCAATGGATCCCCTTTTTCTTATTAAGGAGTGGAGATGAAAATCTAATTAAAGCAGCTGTGTAACAAAAAAGAAACACTCTGATGAGCATTATTACAGCACATTTCAAATAATGTAAACGGAATTCTCTCGTTTAGCTGTCCTGTCCCGCTCATTAGCAGTAAAGCAAAGAAAAGATAATGAGACAATAACGTAATATGAACCATATTTATAACAGTTCAGATATTCTAATCAAGAATGCAGCTTTAGAAAGCTCGCGCTGGTGAAAGGGATGTGCCTGCTGCCACTGCAGCAGGAGGTGCTAATTCCTTTGTAATATGCAGATGATATACAGGCTTTTTTCTCTCTCCCTCCTGGCAGACATGTCGGGTCATTTGGGCATTTGCACACACGTCAGTAAAAAAAAAAAAAGAGATGGAGGAAATATCTGTCTAATTATTTTGCTTCACATACATGCATTAAGGATTCAAATTTGTAATTAAGAGACAAGAGGCACTGGCAGGCTTCTGCATGGGTTAGTGAACATGGCATGGACTTGTGGGTAATTACTCAACTTTAATAGCTTAAAAGCAAAGGAATGCACATGCATGGTAAACTCAGAAGAAAAGAGATGCTCCACTGTCCAAACTTAGGAAATTAATATGAATTGATTGCAAAGAGTGTCTAATCGCTCTGTTAAATTTCCTATGTACAGTGTGTACTGTTTGCTTCTCCTCTTGGTCATGTTCTTGTTAAATGGCACAAGCTGTTTTCATTGTTTTACTTTTTCATGTTGTTCACCCAAATACAACAGACAAAGGACTTTTGCTGTCAGGAAGTCAACGTCACACATAACCCCGGTTGTCCTTAAAGGACAATCAAAAACCAAACCATATGTTGGCCTTTAAATTAATGTGAGAATTGCAATTTGACAGGTTTAAGTCAATATATTGTAGGGAAGTCATTTCAGCTGCCGTGTGAACCTTATTGATTGGAACCATCAGTCATGGAGGCCCCAGTTCAGACCTGATGTTCTCAGTTGAAGCTTCTCACTTCTGACTCTTTCTTGCACTAATGTACAGTATATTACATTATAGTTATATCACTGTGAGTCGTAACATTCAGAACATACTCTCCTGGTCATGGAGTTGTAGAACATCCCCATTTTTTTCAGTTTCTATTGAAATTTTAGCAGCTCAAATCCAGTGAATAGCCTCAAATGGTACAAAGGTCAGCGGTAAACTGCCAACTTGGCAATGAACTACAGGGTCAACTGACAGACAATATAACACAAAATACTGAGTGAAATACAACTCACTACCTTCAGACCACAGAGAGCAGCCACTTAAGAAAGCCACTTAAGAAATTCCATTTTTCTGAATTCTTTCAAAAGAAATCAATCAAAACTCTGTCCTTGTGTTGGAGAACCGTACTGTGTTCCGCTGGTGGAGACGATGGAGCTACCTGAATACAAAAAGCAGTCAAAATGTAATTCCACCAGGACAAATTAAAGACAAAATCAAGCGTGGTCAGTATAGCACACAGCTACACTTTACCTACTGGGTAGCAAGTATGACAATGACCCCAAGACCTCTGGAGATATACAGGCTTTACATGCAGCATGCTAGCTCTCCACAGTGAGCCGACCACTGACTCATTCCCTTGTTATACTAAATGACGCTCGGCTTAGAGCAGATATATCTCAAGGCCTCCAATTGCTGCCATCTCTGTGAGAGCTGCATCTCTATTATTGACACAAACATGGCCAATACAGACGGGGAAGGTTGCTATTTACTGCCACAATCAACTCGAGACCCCATCACTGTCATAATGGTGGGCTCAGTGGGGAGGACACCAATCCAGCAGCTCTAGTGAATGCCACTTAATAAAGGCAATGATTTTATTCCTCCCCCGGCAGCAACATAAGTATCCACACTCCAGGCCCTGCTCGCCATCCATCATCCTTGAATGGTGATAAGTGACAACAATTTCCTGCTATTCCCAGTCACAGAGCCAGTGCAAGGTAAAGCGCCAGCCATGGATGATTATCTAGCCATGCCACTTAAAATCATCATACAATTAGACACATCCCTCGAGTCTCCTGATGAACAGATTAATCAATGAGGATGATGGGAAAAGAAGAAAAAAAAGGCAGAGCGAGACAGGGCTGAGCTAGGGAGAATGAGGCCACCTGATTATATGTCAAACACAACAGTAGTCAGAACACTCAAATGTGCGCCAGAGGGTACACACATTTCCCCTATAGGTTATATGAACAGTAAACAGACCTCCTTCCTTTGTAAAGAAAATATTTCCACAAATTTTCAATTACCAGGCCTGTTCCAGAAAACAGGTTTAACAAACTCTGAATCTAACCCTGAATTCTGACTTGATGAACCCTGAGATGGGAAACTCAAAGTTTTCTGTTCCACAACCCCTGATCAGAGTTAGTTCAGTCAACTCAGGATGTTCATATGAAATATCAATGTGTGATGATGTACATTTATCTTTAAAAACACAGCGGCAGCAGTGAAAGAGCCTGAGTTGGACTGGATCCTGAGTTGTTGCCAGCACTTTGCTGGGCTATTTTACCATTAGAATTCTTGCTCAAGAATTATTATACCCCCCCCCCCACACACACACACACATCGCACCATACCACACACACACCATACTCTTCAGTCAAGAGGCCAGAGCTTTGAGTCTTTGTTTGGCAGTTTTCAGAGCCTCATGGACATTTTGTTGTACTCATTTTTCATCCAGGACCTGTACCTGACCCTGTTTGATAATTTCCTGGTACCAAACAAACGTATTTGCGCTAATATGGGAGGAGAGGCGTGGTTTAGGCTGATTAGGCGGTACAGTGCAATTTTGGTGCTCATTGTAGCACAAAATTACATTGCCTTACAACCTGCCCTGACAACCTCTTGCTGACGCAGGATAATTTTTAATGGCTTTACTTGACAGGGGCATACACAGACCCTGACCATGTGAAAACATACATCATATGTCAACTGTGGCCTCTTTCATTTGCTACACTTTTCCATCTACTGCAGATTCAGAAAAAATATCAACAATATCACCCACAAGTATCATCCTGTGGCCCAGAGTTCTGTAGTAATGTTATTACTGCTATTGTAAGCTATGAGTGAACTCCCCACAACAACTTATAGATGTGTAGTTGTGTAGTTTGTTGTAGAGCGTAGTTCATTAAATAACTGTATCCGTCACACAACAGCAGACATTTTGTGTATCATCTACAGTCTCTGATTTGAGCTAAGGGTAATTTTAGACATCAGTGTCACAGCAACATGAGTTTCTAAATTATCGCCAGACCCAGAAAAAGGGTTGTTCAGGATCTAACAGTACTGAAACTGAAAAGCTTTTACTGACAAATTGAACGTTTACAGTAAAATCATCATCAAAATGCTGCTGCTTTAATGTATATGCTTATTCATATAATCCCTACCACCACAAAATAATCAATTTTATTTCTGGACCTATTGTCTATTACCCTATTGTTTGCACAACTATAACCAGCCCTGTCGATATTCCAGCAGATGCTTGACAATTCTACCATTGAGCGCATGGTTTCTCTCTCTAAGGCCTCAGCCTCTCTTTCTTTCTAATACTGTTTAGATGAGAGGAGCTCACCCTGACTCCAGGTGTTTGCATCTGGACATTTTGCTTGTGTTTGTGTCTGTCCTCTATTTCAGGAAAATAAAGCCCCTCATGATATAACATGCATGGAGGTTTACCTTACATAAATATGATTCCCATGAGATCCATGTAATGAGCTATACAGATTTTGAATAGTAAAAAAGAAAGCACTGGTTTAAGGCTTATACTGTGTATTGAAGACAACCCATGTTGAGGTATCATACCGAAGGAGAAAAGGCTGGATTAATGTACCCCTATCATTTTCCATGGCATGGAAAGCTCCATTGAAGACTTCCACATTATCCCTGAAGCGCAACAGTGAGAAAACAAAGGGAAACCAATCCTTTGCTGTAAAGGAGAATGTGAACATAAATGAGATATACAGTAAAGTGTCTTAGATGTAAAAGCATAGAGTCAGCTTCTCTCTTGCATGATGGATGGATGTAACATTTCTAGTGCTCAACTGTACATCTGGAGAGATGAGAAGATGAGCAGGGCCCTAATTAAGATACAACGAAGCAGCTTGATAAACCAGTGTCATGATAGCTGCTGCATTTGAAAGCACGTTTCATCTCTCCTCCTTGTTCCACTAATTAACGAGCAAGATCAAGACCGCATGAAATTACAGCTAACAAAAACTGGTGTTTAACAAAAGGAATTTTGACAGTTTCTGGACAGCCTGAGTACTACATGGGCGCTACATCAAATAATAATAATTACATCTGTCACAGAGACTATACATTGGGCAATGTAGCAGATGACTGGTGGAAGGAAAACAACTAAACAGCAAAAACAGAGCTCAAGCGTAAAATCTGTGACCCAACTATGGCAGTGCTCTTGATGGTCGGGTAGCAGCACCTCAACACCTTCCCAAACACTCAACTTGGTGTTTGAGTGAAAAACAGAAATATTTTATACAACTTGAGTATCAGTTGCATACAGACAACTGCAGATGTACTGGGGGTTGCAAAAAAAATGCTCTCACCCTCGACGAGACGTCTTCAATTTGTGCCCTGTTCCTTCCCTGTGTTTTGGGGAATATCTCTAAGATTCTCTGAGTGGTATATACTGTACATACAATAAGTAGAGAAAATAACTAGTGAAAGGTGACAGAGGGAACATCAAAATGTCTAAATCCTGGCTGCTCAAATTCTAAAAAAACACTGATGACAGTGAAACATGAATCAACTGTGCAGGTGTTGAGTTCCACTGATAGCAGCAAACAAGAAAAGGCAAAGTAGAAACACTTCAGTAGTAAATGAGTGCTGATGAGTATTAATGAGTAGTAAATAGTATTTCTATGAAAAAACAAACTTGAAGCATATGCTGAGTATGAAACAACTCTGTATAATTATGCTGTGGAAATGTACATTATCCTGAATTTACCATAGAAGTCATTACAGTATAAGTAATTCTACTGTCTTGCAAGATGCTTGGACAGTAATGTCCAATGTGAGGAGAGAGGCCCACCCAAGCTCATAGTCCAATTTTTGACCATTTGTAGTGTTTTGATCTTTTCCAGTGTAAGTGATTTATTTGAAAGGAGCTGTAAATGGAACATTAGAATGAATGAAGGTTTATTACTGTGTGGTACATTAGGGGTATGTAGCAGCAGCATTTGTGAAAACCAGGTATGAATGTTAACATGGTAAAAATTTGTCATATCACTATGTTTGTGGTTTTGTGAGTATTGGAGTATTTTTGTTATGATGACATACACATAGCCGAAAGTGATTATACTGTTGCTACAGGTCTCTGTGGAGTCTGTTACAGAGCAGCTTCATTCATGTGGAAGTGGTGTGATAATATTAACCTTAGAGACAAAGAGCAGAGACAACATCACACATCATGTCATCTAGTAACTGCACTGACAAAAAACAAACAAGTTGCATCAGCATCTGATTCAGCTCAGCAGGACACACACTTCACCCAGTATGGTCTCAGCTGTGCTGAAAGTAGCTTAAAGCTCAGTACTCATCAGCTACACTCAGCTATCTACTGTCAGTACAGCAAGTCCATTTGCATCAGTTACTCTGATCAGACAATTATTTTAAAGATTACTGGCGCATCTGCTTCTGTGCACTCCTCCAACACAGCCTGTGGATCCAGCAGAGATCACAGACTGAAAACAGGGGCTGGATGTATACATCTGACCACACCAGCCACAATTATATCATTACAATTACATCATAACCATATTCATACTGAATTTCTGAGGAAATATAGTTTGAATATTGTGATATTATTTTTAGGTCATATCACAATCCCCATCTTGAATATAACTATACAAGGCACAAAACTATTTTTATGTCCTAAACTTTTACTCTCCTTCATTTACACAGCAGGTAGAAGACAAGCTTACTGATCAATCCGCTGAATGGGAAGTTGGAGCAGGTCCTCCAGCTTATGGTTGTTGAACTCTGGTCGTGTTTCCTGTAGTTTCTTAAAACGTCTGAAGGCCTTGTTTTTCTTCAGCTGGATCTAAAGGAAACACACAAGATATTGTGAAATTATTATCAGAGCCTTAGAGGCCCAAAGACAGCATTGTGCTTTGCACCTCTGAACACACATATATACATTAACACATACATTAATATATATAATGCATTCAGACAGTATTCAGACCTTTTCACTTTTTTCACATTTTGTTATGTTGAAATCTTATTCTAAATAACATTTTATTATAAATTATAAACTTATCATATATATATATATGCCTCAGCATGCAGATCGTAGAGGCAATGATGGACATGTCACAGCCAGTGACTATCCCTGGATTTCATGTCACACACTAGATGTGCACTTCGGCTAACAAACCCAGAAATCATCTCGTTGTCACTCATTACACCTGATTGCGAGCTGAGGTATAGGGAGGTGAAGGCAGGCAAGCAGTCTGTAGATGTCATTAAATATGCATTTGCACATCATGTCAGCATAAGTATGTGTCAACAATTGGATGACAAAAAATCTTATCTTGTCATTCACGTCAATCATCAAAATAACTGCTACACTGCTGCTGTATTTAAATAGACCTGAGGAACGGAATTTCACAGCTTTGAAAACAACCAGTGTATGCCACTTGACTTTAGATGCCAACTGTGGTGTGTGTATATGTGTGCTGCTCACATACAGCTGTTTAGCTGGTCATTATGCCTGTGGCAGACAGAGTTGGACATGGTAAACAGGCAGGTGGTGTGTCAGTAGATGATGGGGACAATGTGAGAGGAATCCCTTATTAGGCTGAAGAGGAGTAGTGGTAGAGTGCAGTGAAGTTGTAATTCAGAAACCTTAAAGAGTTGACAATTTTGATTTAGTGTTGGAGGATTCCAACCCGGAGTACAACATCACACCTTACAGCGCTGTATATTGACGTTACTTTGGCAGCAGTAAATGGCAGGAAGAGGTAACCACAATAACTCTGATCAGTGTTTAGAACCACACACACTCCCATATTTGCTGATATTTTAGAGGACTGACAGCTGGTCACCTGAGCTAACCAGTACACTTGTCACTACAACACATTTCCCTGTTCAGTCAGTTATAAGGACTGTCAATCTGGAAGCAGATCAATGCAAACTTGGGAGAGCTTGGTTCCATAATCAATGCAATGAGTCAGTAGTCTGCAGACATTCTTACGCTTAGTTAAGACATAAGGGATGTGACTGTATATATATTAATTTCACAATACTGTAATAACAAAAGTGTCTGGATACCTATTATTTGTTACCTAGATGGAAATAATAGTCTCTTATGTAGTTTGTTACACTGAATAGATGGTAAACTCCAGACCACCAGGTGTCTCCGCTCGCTGTCGGACACCTGTGTTGGAGGCGAGGGAGAACAGACCAGGGGAGAGAGAAACAAAGCCTTTGGAACTATGGATGCTCCAGCGTCTTTTAGATCTGACGTGTGGAAGTATTTCAGTTTCCCCGTGTCACGAAATGAGAGAGGGGAAAAGGAGACAGATAAACAGAAAACTATATGCAGACACTGCCAAACTGAGGTTACCTACACGTCAGGAATATGACTGACCATTTTTGGACTTTATTATTCAGCTGATGGCTTTCTTTTTTTAACTTTATCATCCAACTGACTGTTGTTGCATTTTAAAATTAATGCCTTGTTCATTGTTCATTAGAGTGGAGAATCAAATGCTTATGAGAATAATTATTACGCACTGCTGCCTACCATTGTCAGCAGACAGTATGTGCAGCAAACTGTTAGCCAGTCCAGCATTGTGATTGTGCTACCATAGCTACAAAACTCTAGCAGATCTCCTGATTGATGTACACATCAGAAAAGATAACATGACATTCCTACACTGTGAGCATTTTACTGTGACACCTCGTTAGCAAAAGAACACGTATGCCAGCTTTTGGCCAGTATCATTATCAGCGTTGTTGACCGGCAGGAGAAAGCATCACAGGCCAAAATGTCCAGTGGAGAATATGCCAAATTAATAGTCTGCTTTGTGACATATAAAATATGATGACAACATAAAGGATAACTCATTTTGGACTTATTTTGATGTGGACAAGAGCACCGTTTGTTTTTCGTTGCAGCAGCTATTGACGGTGTCCGGGTTCACTGTTGATTAATACTGCATCGACTCCTTTTGTCCCTATCAGTTATTTACACCCAAAAACATTAACAAAGTGAAAAATAACGGAAGTTATCCCTTTTTACACATAATATATCCTGCAAAAGTTTGGTTTTTATCTTTGCTGTTTCACTCAGTGTTTAATCATATGACTCGGCTCAACTTGCATATTAACATTTAGCACTCCAACATGTCTAAGCAGACATCCCTGGGGGAGTTCAGTCGTGCTGATTTATTTAAAATATTCCCCATAAACAATCTCTGCACTCAAATCAACCATTCAAGCAGGAGTTAAATGTGAACTTGATGGTACTTGTTTTATTTTTTCAGACTGTTACAGCTGAAGGTGATGAAAGCCCTTTGCATCAACATCTGTCACAAAAAATCAGGTTATTTCATTTAGGCAACAAATTTTGGAAAGTTTAAAATTGCTGCAATGTCTAGTCAAAGCAAATATTTAAAACCCTTTAAGGAATGCTTCAATTTTTTCCACTGACCAAGGGTTTATTTATCTAACAACTTGAATATGTGATAACAAAATAAATGTGGCATTTTGCCATTTTTGCAATTTTGATAGTTACTATTCAGATGGAACCTAGTAGAAATTTATTTGGTTTATGGTTCATTAAGGAGATTCATCAGTCAATCGTACCCCATTTGTGCTTCTTTTAAAAAAAAGGTTTGGGTAAAGTGAAACAGCTAGGTACTTATCTACCCAGCTGTTAAATGTACAGTCAGTGAGGCCATTTTTACTGCTTTTTTGTCAGATTATAATCATTGCCTCAGAGCTGTAAGTAATGTTAGCAACAATAAACCATGTTCACATAATGTTAGCAATCACCGTTTTAATGAAAATCAACATTTTAAGTTCCCTGTAGATATACCTGAGATCTTCAGGCAGGAACCTGCTATGACTATGCTCCATAGCTGTGGAACAACCACCTATTGAACCTCTGGCTTACTACTTCAGCACCTTTTAAATCACTTTTGAAGAATGACCTTTTTTTTTAAAAAAAAAAAAGCTCTCTCATAACATTTCTTTTATGGTTATTATTAATCTACTTTTCTACCTCTTATGCTTGGTTTTAGTCTTTCATTGTTTTTAACCATAGTATTATGATCATTTTCAGTATGATCTATTACTGAATCTTACAAAAACATACAACACAAAAAGGCGAGTAAAAGAGTGAATACACTCATCAAAAAAAGACAACGATCAGTGCTGATGCTGCTGTGTTACATGTCACACCTCTGACTCCATGATGCCAGCATGCTGCATAAAATCACAGAAGAAGGCAGTGTATTCAAGGGAATTAACACCAATACAGTCCAATATCTGTGTGAAAGGGACAAGAGTTTGGGTTTGTCGCCATAGCTAATCGCCTTTCTGTAATTCCTGCGATCAGTATCACATGACCAATGTAGTGTAACTTGATGGATGTTGTTTATCCTTTTTTTAATTATTATTATTTATTCTGAATTTGTGAACAAATGGAAATGAAAAGAGTTACTGAGAGAGCAAGAAATTCACAAACATAATTTGAATGCAAAAAAATTCAGAGCTAGACATTTAGAATCTGGTGAGACAGATCTGCTTCCACACATTAGGGGCATCACTCCGTGTGGGGGCACTGATTCTGTCGGCAACAAAAAATCCAATAACCACATATATTTCCATGTATATTCAGTCCAGAGAAAGTGAGAATACATTGGTCAATTTCCCCATAAGGCTTATTAAAATGTATTCAAATCTAACGTAATAAACAGCCTCTGAAATACTCTTAAGTGCAACAGGAATGTCTGACACAGAGTTGTGATAGCCATCTGGAAATAGTGTGTTCCTACCCCAAGCACTTTGTTGGCATTATAGACGTTGTCCACATACGTATTGTAGTGTTGCAGATGTGGACAGAACTGGTCGAAACCTCGGCCAAAGTAGCCATTCTCCAAATGAACCAAAAGAGATCTGCAAAAAAACAGGTTTGATATAATTAGACACAAAAATGCCATAAACAGAGTAAACAACTGCTTAAAAATCATTACTTGGAGGAGCACAAATTGCAGGAGACAAAGCATTTAGGCCAGCTATACTGGCAGGTGGCAACTCAGCTGTAGTTAATTCATATTAATTATGTGAGTTGGCCAAACAACAAAAAATAAACTCCTGGCTGGTGTGTGGTTAACATGTTTTCTGTATGCCACTATTTTGCCTCAGTCAAAGATGTTTTTTATCAAAGAAACACAACACTCCGAAAACTGATGCATTTAAAAAAAACTGTTGATACGTTTTCTCTGTTTTGCTGTACAAAAACAACACCAGTCATGGAGCTCAGTAAATTTACAGTCTGAAAAGCCAAAGAACAATATCTTGGGCAGTTAAAGTGCACTATTGTAAGATGTATTATGAGGGGTCATTAGTCAGATATCAACATTGTAGGATGTAACTTAGTTTAGTTCAATTCTGTCATTATTACCATAAAGGGAAAACTATTAATGTGCTTCCAATAAGGCATGACACCCCCAGTCATATTTGAATATCACTTAATTAGTGTACATTCCTGCCAGAGAATGAACTGCTGCTGCTCAGGGGAAAAGGAGGAACTCAAATATGGAAAGATCACATCACATCAAGATCACATCTTAAAAACATCATTTTCAGCGAAAGCACACATGTTTAGAAAAAGTGCGGAGGTTGAGCAAAGTTCAGAGGATTGCTCCCCTGTTAATGGAAGGTTTAGCAGGCGGGGCTCTGTAGTGTCATTTGAAGGCCTGTCCCTGCAGGTGACGTATTTACTGGGACCCAGATGGTGGGTCTGTCTTCAGGGCACCCAGGGCCACTTTGTAGTGAGAACACGCCTGCTAAACTCAGGAACAAAACAACTGGATCAAGGCAGAGGAAAAGCAATCGTTCAGCCTGTCAGGCACATTACAGTAACATGGACGCAATTGGTTGGGGGTGTTGACACTTGTGAAGGAGCTTGTTATCCAAACTTAGAGGAAGTACCACACACACAAACACACACACACACACACACACATATACACACACACACACAGTCGCACTCTCTAATGATGCTCCCAGAGACTTCTGTTCGTACATGCTGTAAAAAGGAGCACTTTGCCGCTGAAGTTGATTTAAATAGATTTTAATGAAGTTGCGTGCCAAGGTAGCCTCTGTTCATAATCAGGAGACGCAGGAGCAGCCGGGAGAGTTCTAACGAGGGCAAAGGGCGGGAAAAACTGTGTTTCCGTTTTTTTCTCCTCTCACTGCCAGAGGCTATTATGATAAATATGAAATTATGGATTACATTTTTATACTTTTTTCACAGCAATTAAATTGTCTGGCCATCAGCAGCAGGATGGAGATAACATTAGCATTCTGTGTGTGTCACGTTAATCCACATTAATTCTGAGCAGTTGCGACATCTGGGGTGGATACAACCTTGACCAAACAATTCAGGGCGATACGCCTTCATCTGGGGAAAGCTCGAACAGAGGAATACTAATTGTTATGACACAGTGTGAGCATCCACTAAATATAAATGACTAATTAATGAAATAAATAAACATAACCACAAATTACTGATAGCAAAGTAGTAAAGCAGCATTTTGTTGCTCTCAGTGAACTGTATGATGTGTTTCATGCTGTATTGACACAGAGTTAGTCTTGTAGCTCTATATCTGATCCAGAGTTTACAATAGGCGGCATATGCCGGATTATGGCCAGTATCTTGCATTGTTGTGCAGCAGATGATAATATCACCATATCCAGTTAAAAATATGCTTAATAGCCTAAATAGTGTGTTGTGTGACAAATAATATTTTTTGACAATTCAAATCATAATTGGTATTATGATACCTGGACCTTGTTTTCCCATATAAATGATTGATAGGGACAAAAATCTTTGGAATCGGTGCGTTATTGATCTGGACTCCCTTGTCAAAAACAGTATTTACCAAGCATGACACAGGAGGTGCTGGAATTTCACTGCCCACATCTGTTAGTTAATGTGTGTTACTTTCATTGGCGGAAGAAGTATTCAAATTTACTAAGGAAAATGTGCCACACAATAACTAGCAAACTAACAGAACGAGGTAGTGATGTTTCAACAGCTCCTGTGTTGACCGTTTTTGTCAATGGAGTACGGTTGAGATAAAAACAGCGGTGTTTCTGGTGAATAAAAAGGCCTATCTCTGTAGGAATCATATCCATAATGTCGACAGATAATTATAATAAAAATCTGAGCCTGTCAGTGACAAAACAAACCACTTTGGCGAACTACTTTGATGTGGATGTGTGCACCGTACATTGCAGCAGCTGCTCGTGGTGTCTGGGTCCTTTACACCCAAAAATGGGATCCGAAAATAGTCAAAAATGACCGAGCTATCCCTTTTAACATATAAACTTTTATTATTCAAAAGTTTGGTTTTACCCCCGCTGTTTCATTCACTCAGTTATTGGTGACACGGCTCGGCTTGCATATTAGCATTTAGCACGACTCCAACATGTCTAAGTAGACGTCCCTCAGAGTTCAGTCATGCTGACTACTTTAAATAAATTACATTTGTTGGATCATAATATTTCTGCTTTGTTGTTTAAATATAGGCTGTTATATTGCTGTTTAAAACATATGTCCAGTAGTTTTTCTATCTGGCTGGAATTCCTTAATATTAACGGACAAATTGGCCGTCACAAAAAAAGTCTAGCATAAACTCTGGTCAGGTCTACCTCTTAGACCACACCTATTCTTATTACGGCCATCCACACCCCCCTTTCAAATCTACTGCTGATCGTATGCTCCTTATTGGATCCACTGACAGCTCTTTCACGTTGCTGATTCCTGTCTGTCACGCGAGCAGCTGGGAATAATTGGGCTGCTCCTTCTGCTGCCTGTTCTCTGCTTTCCATAAACAGGCAGAAGCAGAATAAATGGTATGATATATCAATATACAGTATTCAAGTATAATTTTCTTATGTAACTCACCAAAGCTTAATAAAGGCAGAAATCATCACCTCTATTCATACTGCACTCTGAAGTAAATAAATACAGGAAGATCAGGTGAATATACCTTCACTCTGCACACACTGAAACACTTGTTTTCTGATCAGAGAGCCATTAGGCTGTGCAGAGCTGTCAAGCACAGTTCTTACAGGGTGTTTCTGACATTGAAAAGTGGTTTCTTGCTGCTCAGTGAGGATCAACAACTAATCCTGGGTATCAATGGCCTGATGAAAATATTTCATTTACCTGCTCTCTGATGAACCTAGATGGGATTATTCGGACCCATACAACATTAAACATCCTGTTGGATTTAAATATCAGCTCCGTCATATCATGATCTGCTTTATAGCTTTTCATTCAAGAGTTTTGATAACATTTTGAAGAGTCCAAGAGCATGCAGCTGATACAAACTGGAAAATTGGCAGAACTAGATTTTCCAACAAATTCAACCAAACTACACAATATATGTGATATGTTACTTGAGTACCACTGAGGATGTTATTCTACTCAGCCAGTGGTACTCAGCCTTTTGTGGGCCTGAGCCCGCCATCCATTATAAAGGTCTGTTACTTAGTCCAAGCAACTGCAGAGGGCCGGACTAAGTCCCTGCTCAACTAGATATGTTGTTGGAGAAGCAAGAACAAGCAGTCTGTTCTTATCACAGACAGCCAGGTAATGCTGGGTATATTTGATCCACATGCTCAGTTAGCCTTAGCCTCGTCATCACACTGGATGTCTCCTGGATAGCTGGCTCACATCATGTCTGCCTGAAAGGGCTGAACCACTCAGAGAGGCACATCAAGATTCAGGAGGTACTCCCTGAAGCTGATCTCCATGCAAGCCTTAACCATGCTCAGATGACTGGTGTAAATAAAGAGGCAGTGACTGCGAATGACAAAAGTAATGCCATTTCCTTGGAGCTTTTAAGTCTGTGAGGTACATGGAGTTGCGCCTGCTGGATAACACCTTTTCCCCAAGAGCCACATCAGTCTCCTCCAAACAGCTCAGAGAAACAAGCAAGGCACTTTTCTTTACAGAGGCAGAGGGCATCGGCGTAAAGAAGCAGATTAAAAGTGTTTTTCTGACACAGCTATTGTAACAGTCTGCCCTTCAGGGTATGGGCTTTTATTTTGTTGCCTTGACTGTAACATTGAGAGACCAGTTCTATGCCAGTAACCACTGGCAGCCATTTTGAAAAATGGCTGTCATGGCCATCAGAACACCAATTTTCAATTGCCCAATATCACGTTTTGTTTAAAATATATTAGGTTATATGTACCAAATATGGCACTTTAATCACAAAATGAGGTTAGTCCCACTATAAGGAACAATTTGATCAAAGACTGTGAAAACAATTCTGAATCTGAAGTGACATTCAGTACTTGTTGTGGACACATTTGGGTCACTACCAAAAGAAAATGTTTTGGTAGAGTAGATACCCAGCCCTCAACTGAGACAGTGCACTTGCTGGCTTGCTCAAGCAGGAAGTCTTTTACAACATGTCCTTTGATTATTGTGAGTTTGTTTAATGCATTGAGACTTAAAGTATACAATACTTTACGTTTCATGTGTGACAGATTGATCTATGAGAACTAATTATCACGTCTGTTATTATCACTTACTCTTGGCACTGTCACAGGGATATTCAATGTATACTACATTTCAGAGTAAAAGAAAGTGAAAAGAATATGGAAACCACTCACTTAACACTGATAAATAAGTCTGGCACTAACACACTCTCTCCCTCAACCATTTTTTAAATGGAGTACTTGTCATTATGTTTCAAACACTGATTCAATGAGGGGCTCATAATGAAGATCTATGAGATCTGCACAACCATTTACTCAAGACTGTGTAATTCATACTTCAGTCTTCATTGTAGCACTCTCAACAAGAAAGCCTGTCAGTCTGCAGAGGATGGGGGCCTGTGGGAACCCACACCACTCATTATCTAGTCTGGAAATGGAATTTCCAATCAAAGGTATTCCAGCCACTCACACCACGGTTTGCAATGCTGTGCAGTCTGATACTGAACTGAGTTTCTTTTGTCCATTAGACTGTGTTCAGACTGTAGAAAGCAAATGGTTCCTCAAAACTAGAGGCTGACAGTCCACATTATCTGCAAATGATTGTGCCCTAACTATAATGAATAAATACAGCAGCCTCATAAAGTAGTAGTCAGATTCCTTTGGATAAAATTATGCTATTTGCCCATCAATCTGCACTCAATAGCCAATAATGATTTTAAATTGGTCATTTTGAAATATAAGATGTGTCTACAACTTTTCTGGAGTCCACCTGTGGCACACTGAATTAACTGGATGTAGTTTAGCAAGGTCTCACAGTTCATACTGCAGTCAGCACAAAAACTAAGACATGAAGTCTGAGGAACTCCCTGTAGATCTCCATGATATAACTATGGCTTGCTGCAGATCAGGGTAACGGTATAAATCCATGTCTAAAACAAGAGCCCATGGCCTCAGTACTTGTGAAATTGAAGAAGTTTGAAATCACCAGGACTCTTCCCAGAGTTGGCCATCCAGCCAAACTGAGTTACCAGACAAGAATGGCCATGGTCAGGGAGGAAACCAAGAACCCAGTGGTCACGCTAACAAAGATTCAGAAGTCCTCTGCAGAAATCGGAGAACTTGCCAGAAGGATGATCATCTCAGTAGTCTCCATCAGTGAATTCTTTATGGTAGAGTGGATAGACAGTCCAAACACTATGTTTAGCAAATACCACACACCTGGCTAACACTATCCCTACAGTGAAGCACAGTGGTGGCATCATCATGCTGTTTCTCAGCAGCAGGGACAGTGTCCTAAGAATAGGGAGATAGCTGCCCCTTAAGTATGACAATGTCCTAAAGAAGACAGCCTAAACAACACTGGAGTGAGTTCAGGACTGACTGTCCTTGAGTGGCCCAGACTTAAACCCCATAGAACATCTGTGGCAAGGATGGCAGTGATAGAGGATCTGCCAGGAAGAATGGGATATAGGACATGAGACTTCCAAATAAAATAGGAATTACAAGACCAAGGAGCACAAGAGGAAAGGAATAACAAAATAAAACCAAGAAACCAAAAGCAAACAAGAAACAAGTTAAAACTCTGAAAAAAAACAAGAAACACAAGTGAACACTTTTTTGAATGAGATTTCAGCTTTTGATTTTTAATTATTTGGTATGTTGGCAAAAACATGTTTCCACCTTGTTATTATGGGCCATTAAGTGCAGACTAATGGGCAAAATGGCAACTTTATCTATTTTCAATTATCATTGCAACACTATAAAGTGCAAAAAGTGAGAGGGATCTGAATCCTTTTGAAAGTCACAACAAACCAATCATCAAACAAGTAGCCACATGCTCTGACACAGATGGTTACCCTGTCTGTGTGCAGAGTGACATTCAACTTGACATTTTCAGCTTGCTATAGCTGAACTATCACAAGCTAACATTACCTCGCAACCCTAGCTAGCTGGCCAAACCATCACTAACACAGATACTTGTTTTGTGACGTTTCAAGAGCACTCTTCCTGATACCAATGTCACATATATCCACCGCAATTTTGAATGGTGCATCAAAACTGGGTCCAAGCAACACATGCCAGTATAGCTTTCACACTGGAAAAGGCAGAATTACAGGCTTTAGGGCCATCTGCCAGTAACCTTTCAATAAGTCCAATTTGGACACAACTTCAGCCCTACCTATGCGGTCTATGTAGTCTTCCAGTCTGAGAATGGGGAAAGCATCAGCTTTAGTCACCCGATTTACTTTCCTATAGTTAATACATGGTCTTGACATATCATCTGGCTTGGGAACCAGCACTACAGGGGAGCTCCATTCACTTTGCCAATGCTCCACTGCAATAATCTGCGTGCAAGCAAACTAAAGCAAAAAGGGAGCTAACCTATATGGATGTTGTTTTATTGGAGCAGAGTTGCCTACATCCACGTCATGGACAGCTAAAGTTGTATGTCCTGGGACATCCTGGTAGAGGGAAGAGAACTCAGAGATAAGATAGGAAATAGGATGATAAGATAGGAAGCATTGAAGCACCTTTCCTTAATATTTAGAGAATTCGACTAGCTCTTATCACAGCTGCCATTTAGTCTCTTTCTCACACGTGAGCAAGCCTGCACACACACACACACATACGCATGCACAGGTTGCACAGCATTGTCTGGAACTTTCCTGGCTGCACTTGGCGCAATCCAGCAAGACACCATATCTGAGGACGGCATTTGAAGATGGTTTACAAGTACAGTAAGTAAGGTTAGACAACTGAGTGTTTATTTTTTGGGGGGCCCGGTGCAGAGAGTATTAAGTTAGATAATGGAGCACTGTGTGTTGCTGCCCGATCTCACTACGCCAGTCAACTTCAAACATAAACTAAGGCTAAATGTCCACTCGCCGTGATGCTAATATTCCCTATGTTAATACAGGTCTTTTACAGTTTCTACCAGGAGATTATGTAGTCTGTACTGGACTGGAGAGCAACCGAGAGATTTATTAGGTTACCTTATTCAATAATCACTATAAATGAGAGTGCGTATATGGTTGCTTTATCCAGCATGTCACTGTTCACAAAATTAATATCTTGTTTGTCCTTACAAAATAAAGTTTGTGAAGTGTCTGCTTGGAGCAGACCTGCTGACAGTGGCAGTGACAGTGCTGTCTGCCTGAGGATCTCCATCAATGGGCCAAGCCCAGATGCATTAATTTTTCGGAGAGCACTAGAACTGTTTTTCACCAAACCAATGAATTGTATTTGAAAAATCAAATACAAAAATGCAGGATGCAAAGTCTGCCAATAGTGTACCAATGTTCTTTGTTCATTGTTTTGTTTGTTTGAAAGTTTGAAAGAATGATTGTTGTTGTTGCCCGAGGGTCTCAGACCCTCCCACCACAGTCTCTTAAAATCCTGTGGGAAACACTGTTTCTGGTTAGCATTCCCAACCACCTGACAGGAGTGACAATACCAACAAAAAGCTACTACATTTTGATGAAGCTTGGGCCAACAGAAGTGTCTCATGATCTTAGCCTCGGGTCTTCCTAATGCCTATGTGGCCAGCTAACTCGTGTCAGAAGCAACACCTTCTCACTATAGCCCTACGGCAGAACTATCTGGTCATGCACACTCCACTTGTCAGCTGCAGATCGAGTAGGAGGTCTCCACTTCTTCATGAGCAATCCGTCTTTGAGGTAAAATCCCTCCGCCATATTTTTAATCTCCTCCTCAGTAGAAGCTGTTTCTCTAAGGGGACTCCTGTGTCTGTGCTTCAATTAGTGTGCCTCTCACATTTTGCAAACGCAGCGTCTGCAAGGTCAACTGGTTTTGTTTGGGACAGGGTAACTACACAAACTGGGAAAGCTTCTCCCCTCATTTTTTCCAGAATTGTGCAGCCCTACTATATGCTCCTCCAAAACCTTTGATAGGCACAAATGTCCCTAGTGCAGATGTTTCAGGCAGATCAATAGCTACCATGACAGACTAACCTGAAGCTGTGTCTCAGAGAACTCTAATTGGTGTCTAAGCTTCTCCTTCCTTGACTGCCACTGTCCCCTCTGATAAGAAACCAGCAAACGTCACAAATATCAGTTTTATCAACAGTTTCCATAGGTTTGTGGACTGAACAGAACAACCAGCTTCTCCTCTCAAAGTGTCTTTTTTCTGGAGGGCTGGACAGTGAGACTTAATGTGATCAGGCTTCCTGACAGTAATGGCAGATTATGTCTTGTTGGAAAGAAGACGCTTGTGCTGTTGCCCACTATTCTGAGGATTCACAAGGGGATGGCAGCTACGACCAGTTTTATCACTGGCGTTTTTCAAACTCTCCTGCCCTCTTAGTCTGACCACTAGGTTTATCAACGCCATGAGTCCTTATGAATGAGGACATTGTTATCAGCTGCTTGAGCAGCCTCAAACACACATCCAAAATCATTCAAGTAGGTCTGCATGACTTTTGGCATGCTTAAACTGTTCCAACACAATCAACTCCTGCAGCTCCTTGAAGTTGAACACTTCATCAGCTCTTATCAAATGCTGCTTCCTGCTGATGTACAAAGTCTAAATAACTCTCTCCTGGTTGCAATCCCTCAGTCCTGAACCACTGTCTGTATGCATTGGGAACTAGCTCATAAACTTTTAGTTGTCATACTACATCATAGCTGCAGATGTGAGTGAGGTCTAAAGCAGCATAAGCTTCCTGGGCTTAACCTGTTACGGAGCCCTGAATGAGAGTTACCCATTCCTCCTTCAGCCAAGCTCACTGTATAGCTATTTTCTCAAACCTCTGAAAGAATAGCTTGACCCACTCAGGGTTGAAACTTGGTACCAGAGAGAAACACTTAATCGCATAAAAAATTTCCCACTCCTTCTGACGTGTTATCTAAAGCAAGCCTTGCTTCTTCCATGTTGAGTTTCATCCTCTCATGTTCCCTCTCTGTGTGTGTATCAGTAGATCCTACTACTTAACCAAACCACACCTACAGACCCAAAAAAACACTCATAACCCACTGCTATCCCCTTGACTGTCTACACAGCCATATCACTGCCTGGATAACAGAGTTGTGTGATAAGACCAAAATCTCATATCCTGATATATGAATATATATCATTCATGCTACAGAAGCAATGTTTACACTAGACTTTTGATGGCCAGTCTGTCTGGTAATCAAGAATTCCACTACTACCAGGCATATATTTTTAAGAGCCATATAATAGCCTACATTTAAACAAAAATAAAGCACAAATGTCATGATGCAACAAAAAGCTACTGTAATTAATTTAAAGGACTCAGCACAACTGAACTCCTTGAGGGATGTCTGCTTGTGCTAAATGTTAATATGAGAGTCTAGCCAAGTCATGTGACCAAACACTCCATGAATGAATCAGTGGAGGTAAAACCAAACTTTTCCATTGTATACAGTATGTTCACATTTAAAGAGAGATAACTCTTGGTAATTAAATAAGTGATAGGGACAAAAGTCTTTGGAATCTCTGCAGTACTGATCAAGCAAGGTGAACTGTCAATAGCTGCTGCAGTGTCAACAAACAGTGCACACATCCACATTAAAGCCCTACTGGATAATACTGTATATCTGGCAGTCATTCAGAGCTCAAAGAACCAGAAGACTGAAATCCAGTGATAAAAACAAATGTTGTTATCTTAACATAGAAATGACCAACATTTAAATATTACCACTTTGAAACAAAAATATCAGTTTTGGTATCAGCTTTCAAAAACCCAGACCTACTATGAGCTCTATTTTTCTTCTTTATTGATTTATGGATACCATAGCTGAATCTAATGCCTCCGTACACATGCACTAACTTCAAACACCAACCTTTTATTTATGTAACCACACTTTCTGAAGTTTTTCAGGTGCTTTTGGAGATTTTATTTTTACAGCATGAATGATGTGATGTCTAGAAATGTAGTAAGATCAGCTTCTCTCAGCACCCAAGATCTCCAACAGGTCAGGCAGGTAACGACAATTCATTAACAATAATGCTCTTCATTTGTGATATCACCTGGAGTAATTCCACCTGATATGCAGTAATGTATCCACTAAGGAAGAGAACCCCTCTACACTAAAGCACAGTATCACTGACTTCTGCTAATGGTCAAGATAAGGACTATACTTTGGCAAACTGAGAGTTTATCTTGACTGCATTCCAGCACAAGAGATAACTTACTAATCTAATGGTCTCTCACCAAAATCTCCAAAATATAGATATTCTTTAAATTATTCAGAGGATACTTACTGGTTTACTGAATTAATGGCTTTAATTGAGCTGAAGATGCTTTCTCTAATGTCCTCCCTCAGGGTTCCTTTGGCTTTCAAGATCTCCACAAAGTACTATGAGAAAGAGATGAGCAGAGGGAAACAACATTACATTATTTCTCAGCATCTGTAACAAGCTGGAAGTGGGCTGTCTCTGACTGGATATGTCATTGATAAATACAAATATGTTTGAGGTGCTTTCACTGCTGACATCTCTATTACTTACTATTACTTACAAATGTACTAATACCAAAACCAGACTGCACAGAACAGACCTTTAAGTTATAAAAACGGTTGGTAGCTTTTTACTCTACAGCAAAGACTGACCATTAACATTATACTGGCACACACGTATAGAGATTTGTTGTTGTACCACAACAATCACAATAAACTGACAGCTGTGCTAGTCTCAAGTCAACTGACATGAAAATATTATTAGCAACCTGAATGAACATTAGGCCTAAAATGACTCCTAACTGTGAAAGGGTGAAGGGTGAGTAATTGTGTAGACATGAGGCTACAACAATGGGAGGAAAAGTCTGTTCTTTCCGCAGGGAGGAAGATTACCATGACTTCTACCTTGAGTCTGTTAATATGTATTGAACTCAAAGAGTCCACTACATACTGTACCAGTGGAACATATTGTACAGTATTGGCTTAATGCTGAATCTTTTTCCTCTGAGAATGTTTGGCATGGAGATTTTGTCTTCACAGACAGTGTTACAGGCTCCAGCAAAAGAGGCTAGCTCCATGGTTTAACTCTCAAACCCATGTACTAAAACAAACAACACATAAATTTGAAAGAATATGGCGTATCACCAAACTGGAGGAATCCCATTTAGCATGGCAAGACAATCTTAAAATGTATAAGAAAGCCATCTGTAATACCAGAGCTGACTATTACTTATCATTAACAGATGAAAATAAGAACAATCCCAGGTTTCTTTTCAGCACAGTAGCCAGGCTTACAGAGAGCCACAGCTCTATTGATCCATGTATTCCTATAATTCTCAGTAGTGATGATTTCATGAGCCTCTTAAATAATAAAATTTTAACTATTAGAGACAAAATTCACCACCTCCTGCCCTCAACCAGCTCTGAGTTAAGTCAAAACACAGGATCCCTAGAAACAGCTGTAAAACCTAATCTAGACTGTTTCTCTCCCATCAATCTCCACCAGCTCACTTCAACTATTTCTTCATGTAAACCTTCAACCTGTCTTTTAGACCCCTTTTTGAAAAAGCCTACTCTCGATATATTAGCCGACTATAGACCTATATCCAACCTCCCCTTTTTTTCTAAGATCCTGGAGAAAGCAGTTGCAAAACAGTTATGTGACCTTCTACAAGACAATAGTTTATTGTGATTGCATCACAGTACAGAGACAGCACTTGTGAAAGTTACAAATGACCTCCTAATCGCATCAGACAACGGGCTTGTCTCTTTGTCTTGAGACTGGAGCATTTTATTGAGATTAAAGGAACTGCACTAAACTGCAACTAACATAGGCTTCAGTTTGTACATGTTAACGACAATTCCTCAATGTACACAAAAGTTAGACGTGGAGTTCCACAAGGGTCAGTGCTTGGACTAATTCTCTTGACTTTGCATATGCTTCCCTTGGGCAACATTATCAGGAATCACTTCATAAACATCCATTGTTATGCAGATGATACACAACTATATTTTTCAATGAAGCCTAATGAAACCACTTAGCTAAACTTCAGGCATGCCTGGGACATTAAGACTTGGATGACGAGCAACTTTCTACTACTGAACTCAGACAAAACTGAAGTCATTGTACTTGGCCCCTTGTCTCTCTCTCTCTCCCCCTCGGTCACTTTCTGCAGGTATTTCTTTCTCCAGAGCTTTAGAGTCTGATCTGTGATAACAGGCCTGCTGCTGCTCCTACAACCCCACTCAACACCTGCTGTTATATTTAGAAATTATTAGTACTGCTTCTAGTATTACTGCTGCTATTGCATTTATGACTTTAATTGTCATTACTATTATTTACTGATATCACTTTACATTTTTACATGGAATCTGCATTATGCTATGTTCTCCTGTCGCCTCTTGCAGCAGAAAATGAATGGATGGTAGTTATAAAATAAGTTTTGTAATTTGGCTAAACAGACCTATTCAGAATACCTGAATCATATGGTATAGGGCAGTAGTAGCAGCCTAATTTGTCAAAGCCAGCAATCATATTTATATCAGGACTACACTGACTCAGTCTATTAGCACAACCTGGTCTGTATTCATTAGAACATTTCCAGTTCAGATGTCTGATGCAGAAGGTACAGTATGACTGTGGCCTTTACAGAATGACGTATTTATAGTGTCTTCTCAATCACTTGTAGCTATTTTTGTTGATTTGTATTTACAGAGATGAAGTCTTCCCAAACTTAACTAGAGTAGCCTAAGCGTAGAACAGCAATGTACATTAACAGTGAATTATTAATTTATTGTTTAGGAAAAAAAAACAAAAAAAAAAACATATTTTTCATGATCTACTTCGAGTTTGGTGGTATCTGCTACATAGAACAAATGATTCAGCGCCAGGAAGCTGAGAGACATAAAAAATAAATCCTAACAGAAACTGAAGAAACGCCTAAGTTAATACTCCTCTACAACTTTTTTAACACTACAGTAAAATTTAAGATACATTTAAGCAATTCCTGTAAGCATATCTGTGGTTGTGGAGAGGGGTATGAGTACTATTAAAAGTGTACTTTAATAGTATACTTTAAAGTATACTTATAATAGTTGTAGTATTAGTATTGGATTGTACTAATACTAGTATTGAAGTATAAAAATATAATATAAATAAAAAAACAGACCCATCATTGCAACATGCAGTGTTGGCTCAGTGGTGGCTTTCTGACACATACTTTTGAGGCCTTTAGTTCAGACAGTGTGCAACCTCTCTGAGCCTCCAGCAGATTAGACAAGTGCAGTACGTACAGTGGTGACCAGCTTCAGCTGCTGGCAGTAATGTTGTTCTGTCTGCACCAACTCTCTAGCTGTTCGACTGCGTTTTCTCTCCCAGCGGTCCCTCTGCTCCTGGATACTGCTGCATGGGCCAGGGAATAAACTCATGGTCACACTGATGAGGAGGACACTGCAGAGACACAAGCAATCAGAGCAGGCCAGGTTTACAGACATGCATGACACTAATGACAAACTGAAAGCAATGTCATCTACAAATGAGTGTGTACCTGCTGATAGTTTGAATTTGTTTAAAAATCTGTTCATATATTTCATATCTATTTTAAACAACAACAACATATACAAATGTACACTGAAAGAGTTTTTGCTCCTCTCAATTGTTCCTCCTGTCTATACTGCTTGCAAACTAAGAGCTCCCTTACTAAAACGATACCACTGTAAGAGATGGGAGACAAAATTAACGGTCATTGTGCAAAATGTATCTTAATGGTCTGCTGACACTAAGACACAATTTCAACAGTCTGACTATTAAGCAGGTATCTTCCAAAGCTCTAGTCTTTTTAATGTGAAAATATCTCTTTGTGCACTGTGCAGAGCAGGATTTTAGTACTAAAAGCACAGTATCAGTGCCGGGATAGCTAGAAAACGTGAAAGCAATATTTAAAAAAAAGATTTAACCGGGATCAAATTGATTTGTTTTACACGTTAGAGTTACATTCACTCTGACACTGAGATGTTCCAAGGATCTATCGAGTTTTTATTTTTTAGGCATTCTGTTGCCTTGTGTGAACTACAGTATTCTTTCGGTACAAATTACTGTGAGACGCCGGGTAAGACAGACACAAACAAAGTGAGCTAACCGAGTCAAAGTTTAAAGTTACTGACAACGTCTTGAAATATTACTCACACTCCGTTAACGTGGATATTTTAAGTGCGACACTGTGGCATTACATTAAATAATACCAAACGTCTGTATACGTTTATGTTGTGGTGATGTTAATGTTATATACACGCGGTAAGTATCTATTTCTTAGACGGATATTATGGCTGGGATCTGTTTTTATGAAGAGGCGATATAAGGTAGCGTCTCAGAAATTTCAACAAATTAACGTTATTTATATTTCGTGTAAGAAACACACTGTTGTATCAACATGAAATGACTTAATATTGCTTATATATTGTATATAGAAGTATGTAATACGTATCTTACCTTCAGGTAACGTCTGCACTTTTAATCAAGGCGCTCTTTTCAGGTTGAACTTCCTTCTTCCGGGATGCGGTGTTGACGAGCACGCTGATTGGCTGCTCCACACCGAGACAATAACAGGAAACACCACCCGCTCGGCGCGCGAGACTGCTGCTGTACCAGCTCCACCCAGAACTGAGCTCAATATGTACACACTCACTGGAAAGAAACTTTTCGGTTATTCAGAGTAAAATTTACAGACATTTAGTTTACGTTTGTTTTAAAAAGCACTACATTTATACTGTAGAGTACAAAAACTCCATGTTATTCCATCTCTCCATTTCCTAAGCATCTCTCCTTGTTTTGTATGAGGATAATGTTTTATTTTACACTGTCCTTGTTCAAATAAATAAATTACAGTTACAATCTGACACTGAGTGAGAGGCAGGGTACACCTTAGACAGATCACCAGTGTATAACAGATAGGATTGACTCATAGAGACTCAGCCATTCCTACACAGGCACAGAAAAAGAGAACATGCAAACTCCACATAAAAAGACCCCAGATGAACCAGGGTTCAAACCCAGAACCTTCTTACTGTGAAATGACAGTGATAACCACTGCGCCACGACCATGCCACCTCTCTTTCTGTTATTGAAATGGCCAAATTCCCAGTAATATTACCCAGAACATGACTTTGGTGTGCTCAATGGCAGCAACAGCTCTGATACACAGGAAAAAAAAAGTTTGGTTCACTCTAGATAAATTGAGAGTGAATTCACTGTACATCATTTAGCCTGATGAACAATTATGCTTTAAACAGTTTAACACTGTTTGTTTTTTCCACACATTTATTCAGGGTTGATATTCAGAGTTTTGTCAAAAGGAAAAGGGTATTGATATGCAGATTTGATGTGATGTTGTATCTTTTCAACATATTTGTCAACAACAGAAGACAGCTTGATCAAAGTGAATATTTCTGGTTATTGTCTTATCATTCTAAATACGGATACATCTTTCATTGTTTTCTGACACAGCACTGTACCTTAATTACATGTGACCAACACACAGAGGTTAAGAATACTTTCAGTATTTTAAATTAGATTTAATTAGAATTTTAAAATGAACCTGAATGAATTGACTTTACTGGCACTTTTATGTTGGCGTCTTGTATTTACCATGCTTTTGTGTGACTGTGAACAGTTATTCTCCTAATAATAAACTATGAAATGTATCAGTCTAAAACAATCTTTACTCTGTGGAATAGAACAACAGAACATTCTTCATTACTCATCTTTCAAATCCAACCCCTAAGACATACACCGTAACAACTGTCTACTCTGATGAGTGATATGTATTGTATGATAATATCTATTGAGATTTATTAGATATTATGATTTTACTGTAATATATTTGTGTTGTGAATCCTGTTTTAATATGTTAAACATTAAAACATCATGTGTGGATGAACCTTTCATTGGACCCCAGAGCAAAAATGAGCCCATGGGCCCCAGTTTACCCCTTTTTTACTTTGCACAATGTGTACAGTTTTTCTGTGCTACAGAGGTGCAGGTTTGCCGTGTGGTAGTCTGATTTAACATTAATATAGGAAGACTTATTACATAGGGGCCCTTATCAAGACAGGTAGTCAGGTATCAAAGAGCACCCACTTTAAGGCCCTTATCATGTTAGTTGATAATGTAGTTTGGTGGCGCATATCCTCAAACAAATTACCATAAACCAGTTGACACAGTTGATTCCCTGGAGCTTTTAGACCCCTGGAGTTCTAATCCATCTTATTTTTTCACCAAAACTCTAGGCCTAAATATAGACTATGGGGAACAAGCAATACCAATGATTTTTATATGCTTGAAATTGAAACAGCTGAATGAACTTTTGGTAGTCTTGGTAGTGTTCTCTGTTTTTCTTTTTGTAACTTTCTTAGACTCATTCCCAGACCTTCAACAGATTTTACTGTGGATGTGTAAAGTAGTATTTTTTTTTTTTTTTTTACTTAGGGAGACCTTAAGGAAAGATACAACATAACTAGTAGCAAGTGGTGAGAGATGGTGCACTGGTTGATGTGAGAATGGCTCCAGAAGAAAGTGCAGCTCAGCAGTTTGTAGCTCATTAAAGATAAAAGTGATGCCCTCGGTAATCAGGCTGTGACGCAGGAGGCTATAGAATGAAATCCATGAGGACTGAGGACTTTCAAGTGAAAAAATAGGATGCATTTTTCTGAAGCTAATCCCAGGCTGCAGTTCATGTTGCCTGCAGCTCCACAGAGGAGCGAGAACACTGACATCTAGTGCTGATAGAGGCCAAGTCCTGCTGCAAGACAGGACACAAGTCAAGAGGGGGACTGCAGGATATCATATCTGAGTGGTTTCAATAGTCTTTTAACAACCAGTGTCACTCATTCCATCAAACCAGCTGATACAATGTATTTTGCACTTGCTTGTACCTTTATTGAATTCACATCTGGGTAGTGGTTTGAGTGGTAATTTCTAAAGCACTATTGTCTTTTTTTTAACTTAAGGAGTGATTAAGAACTAATCAGAGTTGCTATTATAAACAACAATGATAATCACACATATATTGTGATTGAAGATAGATGTCACGTTGGCTTAGTCCGTGTATTAATACCAATTTGGGGGGAAAAAAATGCAGTGCTAATCTCTGTTGAATCTGAAAGTGGGACAGCTTTTTGGTGAATCAGTTGGATCACAGATAAACAACGAATGACCATACCAACTCCTCCAGACTGCATGTTTTTATTCCATGTCTGTAATCAATATTACTTGTCATATAAATATTACTTGGACCTTTGCTTTCCTATTTAGGGTCAAATGATTCAAACTTTTATTCCATTGTGACGCCTCAAGAAATATTATGACATAATAATGTGTATTGGGGGGTGTATATGGGGCCGGGCATTTTCTGAAAAATGATAATAATAGTCCAACCTGTAATTATTACACTGAAGGCTACTACACTTTGTCACAATTCCTGTCTCAGCCCTGTTTATTTTGGCCATTATCTTATGGTTACCCACCCACACATATTGTTGGTTAACTGCCTGTCTGCTCTTGTTCTTGAACCGGTGAGCCTCCCGTCTGCTAGCCTCTGGTGTGCACATCATTCGGCTAACACTGGGATGCTAGCCTCCAGCCTGTTTCGCAAGTGGTTAGCATTCAGTCTGCTAGCCTCCAGTCTGAACCCCTGTCAGGTAGCTTTGGGCCTGCTTGCCTCCAGCCTGCTTCAAAGTCAACCAACATCAAGCTTGCTAACTTCCTGGCTGACCCTGCCGCTAACCATCATCATTCGCCTCAATTCAATTCAGTTTTTTAATTTTATTTATATAGTGCCGAATCACAACAAAAGTCATCTCAAGGCACTTTTCATATAGAGCAGGTCTAGACCATACTCTTTAAAATAGGTATTTACAGAGAGAGACCCAACAGTTCCCACCATGATCAACACTAGGCGACAGTGACAGGGAAAAACTTCCTTTTAAGAGGCAGAAACCTCGAGCAGAACCAGACTCAGGGTTGGCGGCCATCTGCCTCGACCAGTTGGTTTGAGGGGGGAAAGGGGACATATTGAGTTACTAACATGTAACATGGGATATGAATCCATATTGAGTGGAGAGAGAGGGAGAGAGAAAGAGAAAGAGAAAGAGAGAGAGAAGCTCAGAGCATCATGGAGATTCCTGCAGTCTAGGCCTATAGCAGCATAACTAAAGGATGGTTCAAGCCTGACCGAAGTTGGGAGAAGGTTCCACAGTAGAGGAGCCTGATAGCTGAAGGCTCTGCCTCCCATTCTACTTTAAGAAACTCTGGGATCCACCAGTAAACCAGCAGTCTGGGAGCGTTGTGTCCTAGTAGGATTGTAGGGAACTATGAGATCTTTAAGGTAAGATGGAGCCTGACCATTAAGGGCTTTGTAGGTGAGGAGGAGGATTTCGAATTTTATTCTAGATTTGACTGAGAGCCAATGTAGAGAGGCTAGCACAGGAAAAATATCGTCTCTTTTCCTATTTCCTGTCAATAATCGTGCTGCAGCATTTTGGATCAGCTGCAGAGTCTTTAGAGACTTGCTGGGGCAGCCTGAAAATAATGAATTACAGTAGCCCAGCCTGGAAGTAACAAATGCATGAACTAGTTTTTCTGCATCCTTTTGAAACAGAAAATGTGTAATTTTGGCGATACTACGCAGGTGAATGAAGACAGTCCTAGAAGTTTGTGGGACATATCTTGGTCAAAGATAACTCCCAGATTCTTTACAGTGAAGCTGGGAGCCAGGGCAATGCAGTCTAATGAAACTACATCATTAGAAAATGTATTCCTGACATGTTCGGGACCAATTACAATGAATTCAGTTTTATCTGAGTTCAACAGTAAAAATTGCTTGTCATCCTAGTTTTAATGTCCCTAAGGCATGCCTGAAGTTTGGCTAGCTGATTGGTTTTGTTAGGATTTATTGACAGATAAACCTGTGTATCATCTGCATGGAAATTTATGGAGTTTCCTGATTATGTTACCCAAGGGAAGCATGTACAAAGTGAACAGGATTGGTCCAAGCACTGACCCTTGTGGAACTCCATGTAACTTTTGTGCACATGGAGTAGTAGTTGTTAACATGTACAAACTGAAGCCTATCAGATAGATAGGACTTAAACCAGTTTAGTGCAGTTCCTTTAATCCCAATAAAATGCTCCAGTCTCTGTAAAAGGATGTGATGGTCAATCAAAAGCAGCACTAAGATTAAGGGGAGAGCTTCCTTAAGCAGCCTAGTTGGGATGGGGTCTAAGAGACATGTTGAAGATTTAGATGTTGTAATGGTTGATGTGAGCTGGGGGAGGTCGATGGGAGAAAAAGACTCAAGGTTAGGTTTTGCAGCTGAGTCTATGGGTCCTGTGTTTTGACATAAATCAGTGCTAGTTGAAGGCAGGATGTGATTAATTTTATTTCTAATAGTAGAAACTTTATCATCAAAGAAGTTCATAAAATCACCACTGCTGAGGGTTATAGGGATGCATGGATGTATAGAGCCGTGGCTCTCTGTCAGCCTGGCTACTGTGCTGAAAAGAAACCTGGGATTGTTCTTATTTTCATCTGTTAATGATAAGTAATAGTCAGCTCTGGTATTACAGATGGCCTTCTTATACATTGTAATACTATCTTGCCAGGCTAAGTGGGATTCTTCCAGTTTGGTGGAACGCCTACGTGCTGTTTGTTTCAGTGAACAGGTTTGGGAGTTGAACCATGGAGCTTGCCTCTTTCTCTTTATTGTTCTCATTTTTAGCGGGGCAATGGAGTCTAGAGTAGTACGCAGTGAGTCTGCAACACTGTCCTCAAGATGATCAAGCTGGGAGGGAGTAGCTTCTGCTAAATTAAGTTGAGGCACTGGACCTAGGTTAGCTGGAATCATTTCCTTAAATTTAGCTACTGTACTATCAGAAATGTTTCTAGTTAGGACATTTTTACCTGTTTGTACATAATCCAGCAATATGAATTCAAAAGTGATTAGAAAGTGGTCAGATAGAAGGAGATTCAATTACATGTTACATGTTCAATGTCAATACCATAGGCTAAAAAAAGATTGAGAGTGTGACTGAAACAGTGAGTGGGTTTATTTACACACTGAGAGAAGCCAATACAGACGAGTAATAAGGAAAATGCAGTGCTAAGGCTGTCATTATTGACATCTACATGAATATTGAAGTCACCTACTATAATGACTTCATCTGTTTTAAGTACCAAACTCGACAGGAACTCTGAAAATTCAGATAAGAAATCAGAGTATGACCCAGGAGGGCAGTATGCTATAACAATAATAAGACTGGCTTTAGTGTTTTCCACCTTGAGTGTGACAGACTAAGAATGAGGCTTTCAAATGTATTCTAATTTAGTTTAGGTTTAGTGTCTGTGATTAGTAAACTGGAATCGAAAATGGCTGCGACTCCATCCTGACGCAACTCCATCCTGACACAGCCAGGTTTCAGTCAGACAGAATAGATCAAGATGGTAATCTGAGATCAAATTATTAACAAATACAGCTTTGGATGAGAGAGATCTAATATTAAGCAACCTGCATTTAATTATTTTATTTTGCTGTACATTTGAATTGGCTGTGTTGATTTTTATTAGATTATTGTGACTAGCTCCTCTTTTGTTGACCTTTGATTTAGCTGATTTAAGTGGTCGGGGGCAGACACAGTCTCTATGGTAATGACTGCTCTAAAGGAGGAACAAAGAAGCATGTAAGACTGCAACTCTGTCTCCTGGCCTGACCTCTGGATTGTGGGCTTTGGCTTCCTAATAAACTCTGTGAGATTTCTAGATATGAGAGATGCTCCATCAAAGGTGAGATGAATGCCGTCTCTCCTAATCAGACCAGGTCTCCCCAAGAAGCTCTTCCAATGATCTACCCACTCATTGGTCAGATTGGGCAGGGGACCAGAGAAAACTACGGTGTCCGACATGGTCTTTGCAAATGTACACACCGATTCTATATTAACAATTTGTGACCTCCGACTGGCATAGTTGGGTGTCATTAGCGCCGACGTGAATGACAATTTTACTATAGCTATGCTTATCCTTAGTCAGCAGCTTTAAATACGATTTAATGTCGGGGGAGTATCTAACTGTGAACTGGGTGGTGGTCGGCAGTGGGCTTCTGCTTCGACTACTCCTGTTCTTACGAACAATCACCCAGCTGGCCCGTTTTCCCGGCTGCTCGGGAACTGCCGGGGGAATGCTAACAGGAGCTACAGGGGGGTGTTTAGCATTAGCTGCTGAATTAGATTCCATGGCACGGAGCTGGGACTCTTAATTCACAAAGCCTCGCCTCAAGTACAGCAAACAAACTACATTTATTACATATGCTATTATCATTAAATGAGGCAGAGGTGTAACTAAACATTAAACACGCAGAGCAAGAGAAAGCAGGAGAATGAGAGCGAGAGGCCATGGCTGAGAGTTTGGCTAAATCAGTAGCAGAAGATAGTGTGAATCAGTTAAGTACCACACAGAATTGAAGAGTTGTGGGTGATTTAGCAACTACTATTACTGTGAATGTGCAGATTAGATTGGTGATAGACTCAGGGATGTAGTGACGATAAAAGAGAAATGAACTAGTCTGAGGCAGGCAAGCAAGAAATGATCTCCAAACGCTGGTAACCGGAATGAAACAGGCTTACCGCAGCACGTCTTCCCACCCCGCTCTCCAGTCTCCAGCCTCCACTGATGATGTTTCTGGTTTCCAGACACCAGCTGCCTGCTCTGGTCCTCAGCCAGGAACATCATGTGATGGGTTCATGTTGCTGTCCATTTGGCTGCATTCCAGCAGGTGGAATGATCTCCAGTCCTGATCTCCAGTATTCTGCCTGTCCTGCGTCCTGCCATGAACCCCTGTCTCCTGCTTGCCCATCGAAGGGAGCTTCCTCCTTTCCTGTTGGCCTCCTGCTCATCCTTTTAGGGTTCCACCTTTATCACTGCCCTCCAGAAGGTCTGACCTGCTATCTGATCACCCTCCTGAATGGCTTGGCCCTATCGTCTGGTCACCCTCCATGAGCACCTTCCTATCTGGTCCAGAGGCTTCCCAACAGGGGTCTCTTGCTCTGCCACTCTCCAGCTGCAGGTGACCTGCCTCAAATCTCCCAGTGGACTCAGCATGGACTTAGCCCTTCTTTGTGTCTCTGTTCTGTCTAGAAGCCATTGCCTGGGGAGATGAGTCGGTAGTGTTACCTGTTTTTGTTCTGGTGCTGGCATGTCTGTCTGTCTGGGACCATACATTCCTTACAATAATTGTGAAACTGCTTCATTTTGTCAATCCTTAAAGGCCACAATGTCATTGCAGCAATGGTAAAAAACACAGTTCAACATGAGATGATGTAAAACACACTCAGTCAATATTCCTGTTTCTTTAACAAACAACAGATTTCATTTTTATTAGTAATAATAAGGTATGTTATACAGACAAAATGTAACCGCAAAGCTATAATTAACAGTATTATTAACTATCTATTAACTACCTATTGTATTTTCTTCTTCACTAATTTAACTATGGACGTAAGAGTCAGGAGGATTTTTATACAAACATCACATCAAATGCATATTTTAAAGCTCCAGGATAACTTTAAATAAAACTATGATGAGTCACAAGTTCCATACAGGATCAATTGATGAATTGATGTTTTTATTGTTTTTTTTTCTTTTTTGCTGTGAAACAACATGTTCAACAGGGCTTCTAACCATGTCAATATACAGAGACACTAAGTCATGTAAGTGGATAAGATTAACCAAAATGAATTAATTACATTTTTTAAAATCACATAAATATCACTTCTGAATCACATATGAAATACAGATTTAAGGTGGGGAATCATTACATGTCATAAGAATTTCACAGGTGACAATCCAATACAATCTATTATTCATCATCTATATAGTGGAAGACTGTAGTGAGAAAATGTATTTAAATTTAAATCAATTAAATGTCATATTTCTCATCCCACATGATATTAAAAGTTCTTTCTACATGCTATTTTCCAGCAATGATATTACATTTGATCTTCTGTGTGTGAATTTACTGAAAGGGAACTTATACTGAGAAAGACATGATCACCTCCCACCAGCTCTCTGCAGACCAGGAGCAGGATATCCATGGACTGCAGGTAATGTGACAGACTCTACAGAGAGTGAGGCAAAACTCTGCAAATTGCTGAACAGATAAAATGCATCTTTAATGAGAGGATTTATTGAAATGCACAATATTGGTAGGCCCACTCTTTATTGTTTTCAATTTTATTGTGTTTCCAGTACATTTGGTATTATAATAATTGGCCCCAAAACAGATTGGTGCAAATTAGGCCTCTTTTGCCTCGAGGCATTGGAGGCATGAACAGTGCAGGAGCCCACAGTCAAAGGGTCCTTTTTTTTTTACCTGAGCATAGGAAGAAAAAAAAGTAAAAGCGTCAATAATCTACACAAGTGGAGGAACTCTCCCAAGGTTCTGATGCCCTCTGGTGTATTATTCATACCAGCTATTGCCAGAGGACTCATAATTGACCTCTGCACTTTGTAAAAAAAACTTCATGAGATGAAAGAATGTGATGTTTTGTAATTCAACTTTTGAATTCAACTCTACCAATCCAATAGTATTGGATTGTAAGCCATGAATTATTCAACACATAGGGGGCAAGGCTATCTTAGCTGGAAGATGTTATATGTAACAAGGTTTCAAGACCAAGGGATATCAAATGAGTTGGCTCTAAAAGGAAAACAAAAAACAACAAATAAAAGTCACATCAAAATAAATAGGAGCACTGTTGGACAGAAATCTCTTAAGTGACTACAGCAGAAATATTATTGTCAAATAGCACTTTTTCTGCAGGATCCTGGCACTTGATGTGAACAAAATCTCTTAAGTGTTTATTGATGTAGAATCCCATTATCTGCCTTTGCTGAAGGGGGGCAAAGGCTTCATTTATGTATTAATGCTTCACTGCTGGCCCTTCACTTAACTTCTGAGTTGTAATTAACAATGTTTTTGTCAAATGGTAATCATGGCGTCAAGTGTTGATACTTGAGTCATGTTTCTAGGCTGTTCACAAGTACGTCATTGTATCAGACTTAGGCAGCAGAAACTATACTGTTTTTTCTGCAGTTTGAGAATTATTTTGAATAAAGTCTCTGTTATCATGAGCAGGCTGAACTCTTTAAATAAGGATAATTGTTTAAAACAAACCTCTATATTATCTTGAACAAACCTTTCCAGATTTGTTGACATTGAATGATTTATAAATCTATGGTTGTGTTGATAAAACATTAGTATGCACATTAAATTCCAATGCTTATAATATAATATATAAATAAATCCAAAAATATGTAAAGAGTGCAGATGCAAAAGAAGAATATTTTGTAGAGATGTTCAAACACAATTAGCTGTAATTGCCCATTGTCTGCCTCTAGTAGCCTTGCTAAAAACTCTCAATCAGCATTTGGAACCTTGCACTTCACACCCTGTTGCTGCTATGTGTTTTATAGAATGGTGAGCTCAATAAAGCAAAATGACCATTTGGCCTTGGGAGAGAAAAAATAATCACATGGTGACAAACAGCTGCACAAAACTGAGTGACACTCAAGTGGTGGAGGACCATCAAAACAGCCATGTGTTTGCAAAACCCAGTGGTTTTCATTGATAATGATAAACTGCCATGCCCGCAATTACTGAAAGCACTGGATGGCAGGGTTTTTTTATGTGTGACAATGAGGTCTACTCCTAATTGACGGTCAGGGACACTAACTCACTCAAAAGCTGTCACTCAAGCATCAGACAGGCAAGGTCTGGGGGGCTGGAGAAAAGCTCCAGGATATTATAACACACCACTGAAGACCCTCTTTTTACTATGCTTCTTTTAAATTAGCACCAAATAGCCATACAAAGGTGCTAATACTCTGTCCAAGACAGACATGGTGGGGGTGGGCAGAATAAACCCAAGGTTCTTTTCCCTCTCAACATCATCAATAGATAGTAGGTCTACTGACAGAGCTTTTTTTCCACACAGCTGCAACCTCTGTACTCACCTGTATACTGTCAAATTAATGTATTGCATTTAAATAAGACACGCAGAGTCAGTACATAGAACTGTGCCATATTAATATCAAGTCATAAAACCAAGTCTTATCCTGCAAATATATTAAGAATCTCTGCAGTGCTTCTCTCATCTTGCTCTTAGTGTTCCTGGTAATATTAATAATTCACAGTTCCTTACTTTGCCTAACTTTCAGTTGCCTATAAGCAGATACCCTTCAGCAAACAATACCTAGAATTAGAGTACGGTTTCTGACCTTTTTACTTGTGATCCTGTTACAGTAAAGGTGGGTCTGGGGTCCTTTGTTATTTTTCAGATGTCTATGAGACTCAAAGAGACTCTCTGTCTTAACTTCTCTCATGGTTTAATCTAATGTGTGATTCCTGACCGAGGCCCAGAGATGTAACAAAAAATCTAAACTTAAGCAGAAGTCTTGAGAAATGAATCCAAATGTATTAAGCAGTGTTTTGTTCTTTCTTCTTTCCTCTCCCATTAATCATCTCACAACCATCTTTGAATTTTTGGTAGGGCCTGTCCCCTTGGTTTCTAACCATTAGATGTAACTACCTAACCATATATAAGCAGCTAAAACCAGCTCCACTTTAAAGAGCTACAACAGTACTTCAGTGTATAAATATCAGTTACTCCAATTTCCAAAAATCAAATCAAATCAAATCAAAAAGTAATCACCATACAATAATCAAATGACTAAAATGTGTTAAATGAAAATACATTTTTGTGAAAAAGAGTAAATCTACATTCAAATCAAATGCTAAAGTGAACACTGACAGAGGTGCAGACATTTGTCATGAACCTTGAAGAATCTACTTGACACTGAAGCTGGACCGTCAGGACTAAGGATGAATAAACAGAGCAGCAATCCTCTTTATCCCATTATTATTGGTTTATTCTTCAGAGATATTCTTTATTTTCTGAGTGTGGTGTTACTGCTTCTATCCTCCAAACACGTCAACACAAGCTATTGCTGTTAATTTACGTCCAATTTCAAACAGTAACATACTGTATTAATGTAATACGGTTTTGTACTGTAGTTTGTGGGTTGTTCAACGTGAAGCACCAGCGTGCAGGCTGTCAACAGTATGCTAATGTTATAAATTACAGTTAACTACAGTATTTTTGAAATTTGGTGCGTGCCAAACTCGTGAGGGAAAGTTCTCTTGCCAGCGCAAAGCGGACATGTGTTGCTACACATGAACAAGAAGTCTTGCTTCGTCCGCATCGTTCGGATTGTGCATCTACAAATAACACGATAATTAAAAACTAACTTATCATTAGTTCTTCACCATGAGAATGATGTATGAAATCAAACTTGCTTAGCATGTTGTCTAGCTAGTGAGTGTGTGATTTTCAGTGCCACTTAACACTGAGGCTAAAATTTGAATAACATATTGTTTTTTTTTACATTAAATTTTTCTAAGGTTAATTTTACATACTGGTCTTTCTTCGAACGAGCGAGAACTGCTGCTCAGTTTACGTTACGCAGTCATGTTAGCACAACGAGGCCAGGGCTGAAAGGCAGAGGAGATAAAGAGCATGTCCTTGAGCCAAAACAGTTTTACATCTAGCCGAGGGAATTAAGGGATTATCTCGAGCAAACTACAGTTGGTGGTTGATGGAACAGTGAAATGACAGATGGTTGTGATGAGTTTTATTTTACTTTCTGTCGAGTTTGAATGAAATTTGTTGAACATTGAGTTAAGGCAAGTAAGCTAACGTTAATCTCCCTCTGGAAAAACAACTTTTACATGAGATGTAACAATTTTTTTATGATTATACTGCAAAACATAGGGGTTTCATTTCTTTACATTTTAATTTATTTGACAGAGACATGAACTCAGACTTTGTGATCAGAAATCTCCCTGCTACTTAGGCAAAAATGAGCAGCAGAACACTAAGGGGGCTCAGATCAGGTAAGAAAACTATTTCAAGCCACAACATACAAAACATGAACCATTCAAACAAGAATACAACACATATTGAGTAATTCTACTGCTTGATGTTCCTGTCCTGTATCTTAAAAATATTTTTTCACATCACACTGCCTAGAAGCTTCAGTGTATGTGATTTAATTACACAAAATACCTCATGACATCAGTACCAGTTAACTACTCCTATCAACTTACGTTAGAAAACTCAAACTACCTCTTTTAGACAACAAAATGTTATAGTTTTCCTTTTAGTCTCTGATCATAGACTATTCAGACACTTCACTGGTATCAATCTGGAGAGAGAGGATCAAAGGCCATCAGAGGAAAGTGTGTCTCCAAGAAGACGGGTATGATGATCCAGAAGAAGTCTGCCACACACGTCTCCATACTACTGAAGAACCTCATGGACTTTGAATGGGACTTCACATAGGTCAGTGAGCTCTCTCTTGTCTCTTGCTCTTAATTCCATATGTTGTTCTGACAGACTGACATTACCACATTAAGCCATAAAAGAGTTTGATATTATCAGCTTTATAAGCATATAATGTTATTGTACACCCCTGAGTTATTTTGATTATTTTGTCTGTGGTTGTTTTAGAGTGGCAACACTGCAAGCCAGAGAGAGGAACAACGACCAGCAAGGTGACAATCGTCTCTCCCTGACCGAGTAGATTCCCCTTAGAATCAGGACTGTCCACACCTCCTCAGACATGCATAAACATGCACCTACCTTGCAGAACTCTTATATAACTCTAATATAAAGAATTTGGAGAGTTTATGTTTGACACAGTGTAAGTCTTGAATCCATCTAGTGGTATCCAGTTAATAGCTTTGACTATAGTTTTCTTTGACTATTTGGTGGATAAAAAGAATCACCCCAAAAAAAAAATATCAAGAGCAATTTTTCAGAGTTTACATTGAAGCAACCATCTGCTAAAAAATAGTTCCCATGAAATCAGTTGAAGTCTCTGGTAATCTCAGTCTAAAAGATATTAAAATACAACTTGAATTTGATTTTTTTAAAATGTAATTTGGCTGAAACAACCCTTTAAAATGTTGTGCCATGACTCCCATCCATTTATCATAATCATTTATCATAATCAATGTTTGGTATTTGTGTGGAGTCTGCTAGCCCTAAATCAAAGTGCTCAGCATTTTGTACAGTTTAAGCAAAACATCTGTATTCATATGTAGTAAATCTAACCTTTAGCCACACTCTGTACAGTCACTGAAAGAAAGAAATCCAACAAGTGAGTTGTTGTCAGACAAGTTTGTCAGGTCAGTGCTGACTGCTTGTTTGCATCATGATGTGCTAAACCCCTTCCCATCCCTCGCCTAATGATTTCTCTCAGGCTCAGAGTATCTCCCCAAAGCTGGATCCCCCAATGGGCACAGCGCCTTTAAACTTAGCAGAAAACCTATTTACCCATAAATGAAAGTACTGCACTGGTGTGGCGCAGGAATCTGTACTTGCTGAAAAACAGGGCAATTACTTGGAAAGAGTGAGGCGGGGGAATAGACCTCATCCAGAGAGTAGGTGTGGCATGTGCTCAAACTTTGTGTTTAAAGACAAACTGGGTGGGGGAGGAGACATGTTACAAGCATAGGGGTGGGGCACACTCTAAAAACTTCCCCTCTCTGAAAGTCAGTCAAAAGTGCAGATGAAAAAAAGATCCTAGAGTGAGGAGAGAAAAAGGGAAAACCTTGCAGGTTCATTACATCATGGAAGATGGAAGATGTGTCTGTGTTTGTGTGAGTGAATGAGTCTGAGAAGAAGCAAGAGACACTGTACATGCATGCAGGCAGTCAGAAATGGCCGCTTTCCAGTGGGGATTGCTTTGTTGTCTTTGATTAATGTGTAGATCGACAGGCTCAGGGGAGGGAGATGTGAATTTGATTGGGTGTTTCTGGCTTTTTATCACAATCACAAACCCCTATCCCACCTATCCTCCATTTGATGTCACCTACCTTTTCGCTGAAGCATCCTGGAGATAGGATGCAAAAAACCTGCTTCCAGTGTGGCTCCCCCTTGGAAGTGTTTGCCTGTGGGGAACTCTGCAGTGCTGAGGCATCAACAGGGATACCAGTCGCTTAGGGAATGGCAGAACCTGCTGTACTGGCTGGCTAAAAGACGAAGATGTGTTTGATAATGTAACTTTAGTGTGTGCGTGCATCTCATTTAGCCTCCTCCTCCATAGCTTGAGGGCTGTATTAGCTATTGAACAAAGCAGTGTGGATTAGCTGGAGCTATCAGTAAGTTCCTACTGTACACTTACTGCTACATGTGCTTAAATCAATCAGCTCAGGAAAATGCTCTGTGGACCTTTCAGTACCTCTGGTTCTTCTGGTTCAGGTGTACACTATATTTAGGTGCTGATAAGGGACAGCCTCTGATGTCATAATCTTGCTATGCTATTTGCTTGGTAGCAAAGAATGGCAAAACAAGAGAACACAACATCCCCGCCCAGCTGTATAAAACGGGTTTCTCTCTTCCCTCTCTTTTTCTTTCCCACCCAACTGCTTGTGGAAGATCCCATCCTGAGCCCAGTTCTGCTCTGTTATGATATATAAATAAAACTGAGTGGTCTTGACTTCAGCACATTTCCTTTATCTTTTCTTTTCCTCCCAAGGGTGGCATGTCAGCAATCCAACAGAAAATCACAAAATGAGCCATGGTCTGTGGTAGCAATCATCTCTTGTTTTAACCTGTCCAGGCACAAAATAGTCTGACTCACAAGAAGCTAACACTACCACACTAAACCTCCTTGGTGAATTGGTGAACTGGTGACTGCACTTGGCCTGGTTTGGACCCAGGAACTGATAAAGCAGTTGCAGCTCAGCCCACTTTATGCTCAGGAGTGTTTTTCTACTGTTAAATTCTAATAATCCAGACCGTGCTGGCATGAGCAGACCACTGTAGCTGCCAAGGGCCCTAAGTTAAAGGGGCACAACCTGGTGAAGAGTTGTTTTCTTGTTTAATTGTCTTCATTTTTTATCTTTGTTATTACTTTTCAGTTTTATTTTTCTTCAGTTTTGGCCAAACCGATTCAGTTCAACATGCCCTTATTTCCCTCACTCCTCGGTTAACCTTACACAGACATTAAATACTTGTTTGGAAACCTGCTGTCTCTGATCTGTTGTTGAGGAATTTACTGATAATGATGATGTGATGCCCTGTTGGTAACTGCAAATGTCTGTAGGTAGTGGTATGATATTTGAATCTACACTCATTCAAATCCTCCTTCATGAAGGTTATAATGTGCAGTTTTTGTTGAAACTGTTTTAGTTTGGTGTGCTGTTGAAATATATTGTTATACTGACAGGTGTTTCTATTTGTGCACCTCATTTATACAATGAGGGAAAGCTAAATGATAGAAACAATTCTCTGTATAACGGATACATAGTTTTTCCTTGTAAACCTAATAAAATGACAATTGATAGTATCTCTGCTTTAACAGTAATATATAATTAGTGGTATACTAATTATACTACTATTTAGCAATTTACACTCATATTTACATCCATATTGTTTGGATACCTCTCTGCTCACCTCATTCAGTTGGGCAGGACCTTATCACAGCTTGTACTGGTCGAGAAGCATGTGACCAGTAAACAGTATCACATGCACACAGACAAGTAATCAGATTCACATTCAAAAAAGTTATTCGAACTATGTGTATCAAAATGTTCGACTCTTTGGGGACATTTCTGCTATTATTCAACCTTTTCCTGTTATTCATGGGCAATTTTATATAAATGAATAGGATCCTATGGAAGCTACTCAACTTTGCAAGCTTACCCCTCTGGCATACGTGCATGCACAGACTCCTTTTTGGCTTAAAATGTTCCCAAGGCTTTGATCTTTTAGTGTTGTAACTGCTAAAAATGTTTAATTTAGGAGATATGTGGTGTTTTAGTGAGGGATGTCACAGCTCCTTGGAGGAGTTATCAGTGTGTCACTTGACCAGCTAGTGGAGAGTGGAGGGCTGTGCTGTGCTCCCCATTTTTTTAACTTGCCAAAACTCCCATTGGAGTGTGGATGCATACTATGTATTTTTATGCTCAACTACTCAAGAGCTCACAGAAAATAATAACATCTCAACAAAAAAGCTTTGTTTTTAAATCTGTTTACCAGAGAGAAATATATATACTCTCATTTTCCAAAGTCTTTGCAGTATGGGCTTCAGTGGCACACCAAGTGGAGCGGGTGCTTCCTGATCAGAAGGTTGACCGTTTGATATTAGCTATTGATATTAAATTTTAAGCATTGCTTCAGAGATTACTTTTGGCTGTCAGCTTTCTTCTGCATTTCAACTGTGTTTTCAGCCATTTTAAGCATTGCTTCAGCATTGCTGCAGCATTCACACTGCATTTTCTCTAGGAAATGCATTTTCTAGTTTGCATGTGTTATTATGATATATGTTACTGATAGCTGCACACAATTTTTCTTCATACTAGCCATAAAAGATCCCCATGATGACTGCACTGTAGGAGATGATGGGCAAAATACAACTTCCTCTCTCTGTACAAAAACTAACTAACTATCTAAAGTTCAGCTGAAGCTAAGGAACAATCAGGTAGGTGTTTTGTGAAGTTAAAAGAATATATATAGTCTGTTTCTTTGCTGAGCTGTGGTGGAGTAATCATTCTAGCAGTTTGTAGGGTTATGCTAAATTTATGACTATGTTTTAGATTCGCTTTCGCATTCAATGATTTTAAATCATTGAATGAATCTTGCTATATTCTGCTCTTTATTATATGATTTTGTTTTTCTGAGATGAGAGGTGATTTAGAGCATTTGGTGACAGGTCTACGTGTTTCTGTTTGCTCAAATATGTTCCTCAACAGATGTAATTGAGAATTCAGATTAGTTGTAAGGAAACATAACTTTTAGGAGACAGGGTTTGGTACAAGGAAAAAACTGATGAAAAGCCAGATTACATGTATACATGGCCAAAAAATCAGACATTTAGCTGGAAAAATTAGAATTCCCTCATCCCCTACCCTGATAACAGAAACCAAATGACTTTCTTTCTTTCTTTCTTTCTTTCTTTTTTTTTTTTTTTAACATCAAATCAGTTTTCAGCAGAAAGATGACTGTGAACATGGTGGTCTAGGAAGCAAAGCCTGCACACAGTACAGCACTACAAGTCTCCTCAGGACTTGTGTGTTCCTGTCATTTTATTTTTTCTCTCACTGTTGTGTTCACAAACATAAATAAAGAGGTAGATGTAGATTCAGTAAATGCTTCACTGCCTGCATCACTGGTCTTTTCTCCCCAGTCACTGCGTTTGCATTGACTGAAATTACATATGTGCTAACCTAACTACACCCATTCAGATGGCTTTTGACTGTAATAAATTGCTTCCTGAATTGCAGCTTCATAAATGGCTCTTAAATGGAGAACAGGCATTGGTCTGATGATGTTTTAATTGTAACTTGCAGAATGTATTAGCTGTGACCTACAGGCTTTTTGTGGCAGCTTCCATTCAATATGTATGTGCGTTCAGACACCTTGGGTTTAGAAAGGTTAATTAACCTCTGGTGGTAGACCTTCCTTTGCACTTAACACTTCTATGTCCTGATAGTGCCATTAACCTGCGCCCTAGCCTCTTAACCTCCCCTATCATTACCCACATAAAACCCATTAAAACTTCGTATTGATTTTTAAACATACAACTTTAACTCGTTCTGTTAAGCTTTGCAACATTTTTCATATTCCACACACATAAAATTAGCATTTTGTAATACCATAGCACTGTGTTTAGCACAAGTGAGTTTAATAAAAATATCAAAAATATAAAATTTATTGTGAAATGGTTATATTTTGTGGTTATTGATGCAAGATATGAAAAGATATAGAAAATATATTTAAAAATATAATAAACTGAGATGAGTTCATTTGAACACTGGTTGGAAAAGGTGCTGTCAGTGTAGTGTGGTTCTATACTGCACAGTTCAAACAGGGTTTGATTAAGAGGATTCTTTAGTTAAAATCTGAGAAATGAAAAACAAGAAAAGAAGAAAGAGACATAATGTACTAAATTTTTGTGTCATTGAAATTGTATGTTTGAATGAATAATATGCACCAATTAGCCACAACATCAAAACCAATGACAGGTGACGTGAATAACATTGACTCTGTCATTACAATGGCACCTATCAAAGGCTGAAATATATGAGGAAGCAGGTGAACAGTCAGCTCTTAAAGTTGATCCATTGGAAGCAGGAAAAATGGACAAGGGAAAGGATCTGAGTGACTTTGAGAAGGGCCATATTGTGATGACTACATGACTGGGTCAGAGTATCTCCAAAACGGTAGGTCTTGTGGGGTGGTCCTGGTATGGAATGATTTGTATCTACCAAAAGTGGTCCAAGGAAAGAAAACAAGTGAACAGTTTGCTGAAAACTTTAATCTGGCCGTGACAGAAAACTGTCAGGACACACAGTGCATCACAGTTGACTATTGGCCTGTATAGCAACAGACCAGTCAGACGTCCCAAGACCCCTGTCCATCATTGAAAGCATCTACAATGGGCACATGGGCATCATAAGTGGACCATAGAACAATGGAAGAAGGTGGCCTGGTCTGATGAATAATCATGTTGTGCACACACACACACACACACACACACACACACACACACACACACACACACACACACTATAACACTGATCATCTTGTAACAATGCAATGTTCTGCTGAGACCCCTCGAATCCTCCCTCAGCAGGAAAATACACCCACCACATTGCAAACTCCTCAGATCCCTATTTTATTGTGCATTTCCATGGAGGCTCCACCCAACCCACAGGATCCAAAAGATCTGCAGCCAATATCCCAGTGCCAGACACCATAGGACACCGTGAGAGGTCCCATGCCATTCTGTATTAAACCAGACCACAATCTTTCCCCTAACCTTAACCAAGTGCTGCCAGTGTCTAAGCAGAGCCATAAAACAGTTTAGTAATGCTGTAGTCACTACAAGTGGAAATTGTTCTGTGAAGATGAATATTGTGGTGGAAAACAAATACACGGAACATTTTAGGTTTACCAACTGTTTAGTATCAATATTTTTGTGATTTGTCAACATGTCAACATTTCTTCATTATGTTAATAGGAAACTTAATCTGGTCACAATTATGTTTCCTCCCAAAATGTATTTGCTGTTTCAAATTAGTCATATATAAGCATCCTTTCTAGATGACTGGGCTAAATTTAGTGGTGTATTCCCAAAACAATTTGCACTTAGTGAAATTATACCAACTGAACTGATAAACAAGGCCCCAGGAGACTAGGCCCACATAGCCTGATATGCCTAGCTGGTAATTCAGCCTGGTCACCGGCACTTAATTGTACCTACCCTAAATAAAATAACAAAGCAGTGGTTATTGGCAAACATACATAATATTAAATATTTATTAATGATATAGAGGTGTACAAATCAATAGATTAGATTAGTCATCTTGGCATACTGGGTTATTTATAAATGTAAAAATGTTCACTCTAACTCCACAGCTGGTTGATGAGTAAAGACCTTCATTTCTCAACTGTATCCTCTTCATCTCCCTATACTTTTCCTTTGTTTCTCTCTTTGCATGTGCCAGAAACAATGGAGCACAATTAACAGAGACTCTGCTGTTTGCTCAGTTGCCACAGCAACAGCATTGATTAACACTTCAGCAGATGTCAAATTAACAAAGTAAAAGCTACCATAAACAGCTACTTAAAGCAGCAGTGTTACAGCAGGAACGTTATCCTGAGATCAGTTTTCATCTAACTTTCCTTACATTAGTGATGGACATACCTCAAAGCACACTGTGAATCTTACAGCATTTCAGAGTAAATGGGTTTAACTGATATAATAAATTTGCTGCCTCCTTCACATGACAGCTTCTTGGAGCTCCATGTCAAACAGAGATAGACTTGGTTTTGTTTTGATAGGTCAGTCACCATTTCCAAAGAGACCTATAACTTCTTTTAGGTAATTGTCTGGTTTTGCCTGAAAATTCCAACTGGACAACAAGCTGCTGTTATATGAGCAGTGACCCCAGGAGATACTCCTCCCTTCTATCTCTTAATAGCTCATTTGGCAAAACTAAGTAAAGACACATGGAGCCTGTAAGATCATGACAGTTAGGTTGCGTTGCGAGACAGCAAACCAGCAAAGGTTGACTCATTAGGTCTTCAGAGCACCACTGCCAGCTTTAATAACACTTAACTTCACCTACAGCTGCTACCTGTGACCACACAACAGGCTGTGGCCAAAAGGAAGGGTACAACTACAATATCCTCAGGCTACAGTAATTACACCACTTTGACAGTCTCTGAAAGATTTGATATAAGTATAAATGGAAGTAGATATGACAAAATCAAATATACTAAAGCTGACCAACATTCTGTACTTCAACCCTGTGATGATATGAACACTAGTTTATTAACTGAGAGTGGCCCTGAAACCTTGGAAAACGCTAGTCAAGTTTTATTTCTACAGCATGTCATTTCCTAGGCAACACAATGTGCTTTACATAAATGACAATACAATCGCAACATAGTGAGTGAGTGCCAAAGATTAATCTGTATTAGCAAATATGCAAAATTAGTGCAGAAAATGCACTTTGCATCAAATATGGGTATTTCCGTTTTGTTTTTGTTCAGTTGTAAAAAATTCTCTAATATCATTAATACACTGAATCAGGGAATGTATGAGATCTAGGTCATCAAGAGAAAGAATTTATTTAGTGTTTCTCTATAACGTGTAAGTTGGAGCACATAGAGTGGTCTAAAAATTTAACCCTATTCCACACATAATACCCATATATCCAAGGAAAAGTCTACAATAGACATAAAGAATGGTCTGTCCTGTAAGTTCTGAACCATTTTGAAATGATGGATAAGCTAACCCATTTTCCTAACCTTATAAAATAAAATCACAGTCAACGGCATCAAAAGCAGCACTGAGATTCAGGAGCACAAGAACAGATACACAGATCATCCACAACTTTGGTATGTGTGCTATGATGATTTTAACACACTGTTTGATAGACGATTATCCTATTAGTGATCTCAGGCCTATGGGGTCAAAGTGAGACCCAGCACAAGCAGTAATACTAGAGATCTGGAGGATAGGTTCATTTATATATCTTGGGGCACTTCTTCATTGTTGCCATCCAGTCTGTCCTTGTAGATTTCATGGTGAACCTAAACTTTGACTTTCTCCACTGTTGTTCTACTTGGTGACATTTTCTCTTGAATTACAAAACCACCACTCAGTTTCTCCATGAGGCATTATGGTCTCCTATGTTTTTAGTTTTAACAAATGCAATGCTGTCAATATATGTTGCAATACATGTTTTACATTGCAGGGATTGCTTTTGGATATACTGCTTTTGGTTGTTTGAATACTAGAGTGTCACATGAGAGGGGGTGACATTGTTTCTGGGCACCCCATCTCTTTGTTCTACAGAGGCATGCCTATCAAAAACTAATAATCTATTGTAGTAATGGTGTGTTTCATTTACATCAGAGGTCGGAACTTGGAACTGGGAGTGACATCACCTAGTTAACAGCGTTCCAGCTGAGAAGTTGGACAGTTGTACTTGGCAGTCAGAATTTCCAAGGTCCTAGTTGGAAGTTGTGACTGGAATGCCTCCTGAAGTTGGAATTCCAACTTGGAAAGTTGGAGAAACCCCACCAACCCTGACATAAGAATTCAAGATGGCTGCTACTTGCATTAATAGTAGTGAACACTGTTAGTAACAATGTTACTGTTTATAGCAGTTCTGTCTTATTTGTTCCACATTAAGTCAGTTATACACAGTATCTTTCAGTGTTTGTCATGTCCACACCTATTGCTACGCTCTTTGTATGTGCAAAATACCATGTAGAGTGTTGTTATCAACTGGTATTGCTAACAATGGTTAGTAGTGATAATGGCTAGTTCAGGATATGTTTGAAATGGTTCACATTCATGGCTTAAAGTTTCTTTTTCTCTCGAACTGTTAAATTTGAATGGCATTTTAAGAACTTTCTGATGTGTTTACATTAAAATCTAATGAGGTAGGTCTTCAAGCCAGTTCTGAGACAGACAGAAAGGGATTCAGCTGACCAAATCATGTTTGGTAACTTCCACCACAGAGGCACTGAACATGAGAATAGTTTGGATTGAGATTTCATAGTAGGACTGACTGGAATTCATTTTCAGATTGTAGGTAACTCAGTTAGGTGGGTGCTGTGCTGGTGGCTACTCTGCAGGTGAGTATTAGTGACTTGAACTTAATATGAACAGCAGCATACAATAATCAGCTACAATATTAAAACCATATTGCGTAGGTACCCTCTATGATGCCAAAACAGCTCTGACCCATCGGGGCATGGACACAGGACCTCTGGGGGTGTCCCGTGGTGTCTGGCACCAGGACATTGGCAATAGGTCCTTAGGGTCCTGTCGCTGTGGGGTGGGGAATGCTATTACGTTATTGGCCTAGCATTTAAAAAATCCTTTGAAAATGTAATAATTGTAGCTGATAATGTAATAATACATAAAAAGGACTGCATTTCTTGGAAATAAAAGATTTTTTTGCTCATCAAAAATAGGTATAGTGGATGGTATAGTCATCATATTCATTCATCAAGGATACGTATTATGCAGCACACTTAATTCTTAATTCTTAACTCTCTCCTTAATTATGGTTGTAAGAGGTAATTTGAGAATTATTTGTTGTACAAAGTCTTTATTTAGAACATTGTTTATTTGCTTAGATTTGTAAATTCATAATTTCATGTCAGTGTCTCTAGGATGTTGCATAGTCAAATGAATTTACCACATTTTTTTGGCAAAACATTTAATTAAAACTTTTTTCAAACATTTCTCAAGGAACTTGTTACAACGATTCAGTCCTCACTTAAAACTGTATTTAAATGACTGAACTGGCACTATAATAGCACTCCAATATACAACATAGAACATGAATACTCATTTATAAATGTCACAAAAAAAACCAAAACAAAACAAACAAACAACAACAAAAAATAAAACAGAAGAGAGTTGAACATCAACATAAAAATTGGTATTACTTCTTCCAGTAAATGTCTTTAACTTTGTATTCCCCAAAAGCTACATTACTGAGAAGAATCCAGGCTTTCATCCATTGGCTGTCCTTGCCAAATAACTGTTACATGTGTAAGCTTAGACCACTGTTGTGTCCAGCAGCCTTGTAGAGCTTCATAATACTAATGGAACAGTCATCTTCTTTGTCCAGTTCTAGGCTCTCTGGTCGTGCATCTCTTATACATACAGTACTGTGCAAAAGTTTCAGGCAGTTCAGATGTTTTTACTCTTATTCTTCATCAGTACCATCAGGGAGGTGTGTGATCAGTCCCAGATTAATTCTGCAGTAGGACAATGAGTCCAAACACACAGTCAGCATCATGAAGAACTGTCCTCAGAGACAAGGAGAACAAGGAATCCTGCAGTAGATGGTCTGACCCCCACAGAGTCCTGATCTCAACATTACAGAGTCAGTCTGGGATTACATGAAGAGACAGAGACACTGAGACAGCCTGAATCCACAGAGGAACTACTGTGTGTGTGTGTGTGTGTGTGTTGGGGGGGGGGGGATACTGATTTGGGTTTTTTCTGTTTGCTGCACTGTGCATGAGGTCAGTCATTGATGAATAAAAATTAATCATGGGATTATTTTTGACAGCATCCTCACTTTACCTTTAGTGCCTAAAACTTTTGCACAGTACTGTAGGTTGGGATGGAATGGTGCAGACAGTTCACAGAATAAGAGTGAGACTTGATTGAATGTCCCAAGCACTGACATATCTTGCTTGAGAGAAAATTCAGTAATTCTTGATAAGATCTCTGAGGGTAGGTATTGAACTCCAGGCTCATTGCCAGCATCCTCAACCATGTCAAGCAAAGGGTAAGCTCTAGATTGAACATCAGTATGCACAGAGCACCAAGTTCAGCATTTAAGAAAATTCTAATCAGTCTAGTCAGTCACATGACTTCGCTAACTTGACACTTAGCTAATCCATTGCCATCTAGTGGTCAAATGCGGGTGCTGCAAAAGAAAATATTTCCTGTGTGTGCAACATTTCCACATGGTCGCTCTACAGAAAATAAGACCCAATCAACTCATAATTGCTCCTCTAAGCCATCCTGTATAGGGGGAGTGAGGGTGTGTGTGTGTGTGTGTCACTTTCCGTCCAGAAAATAGAAATAAAAAAATATACATATATTATTACATTATCGGCTGCAGTTATTACATTTTCAAATGATTTTTTTAATGCTAGGCCAATAACGTAATAACCAGGAAATAACTTATTACATTATTGGCAAAATGTTATTATGTTATTGGCTCAAACATTTTATTACATTATTGGCAAGTTATTACGTTATTGACTTTATTATGTTTAAAATGGCCAAAATTGTTACGTTATTGGCAGGTATTACAGTATTGGTTGATACAATCCTCCTCACCTACAAAGCCCTTAATGGTCAGGCTCCATCCTATCTTAAAGACTGTATAGCTCCTTACAATCCCACCAGAACATTGCACTCCCAGAATGCTGGTTTACTGGTAGTTCCCAGAGTTTCAATCTCTCTTTCTATCAAGCCCCTCTACTGTGGAACCTTCTCCCAGTCTGGGTCTCTATAAGAAGTGTAGGCTAAGAGTCGGCTTAAAACTTTCCTCTTTGATAAAGCTTATAGTTAGGGTTGGCTGAGGCTTGAACCATCCTTTAGTTATGCTGCTATAGGCCTAGACTGCCAGGGGATTTCCCATGATGCAACAAGCTTCTCTCTCTTTCTCAGTGTTGATTCATGTCCCATAATCATTTGTTACTAACCTGATATCTTCCCTTTCCTGTAGTATTGTGCTCTTCCGTCTCTCCTCTTCTGTCTCTTTCTGCAGGTATTTTTGCCACTGGAGCTGTAGAGTCTGATCTGTGATGACAGGCCTCCTGCTGCTCCTACAAGCCCGCTCAATACCTGCTGCTATACTTAGAAATTATTAGTGCTGCTTTTAGTATTACTGTTACTTGTAATCAATATTTTAACTGCCATTGCTATTATTACAACTATTGTATTACTGATACCAATTTATATTTTTATATGGAATTTGCATTATGCTATTTTCTCCTGCCCCCCCACTATGGGGCGGCTGTGGCTCAGCAGGTAGAGCAGTCAGAAGGTCATTGGTTCGGCTCCTCCGGTCCGCATGCCGAAGTATCCTTGGGCAAGATACTGAACCCCAAATTGGTGTGCAAATGTGTGTGTCTGTGCTAGAAAGCACTAATGTATAGAACAAGTGCTGTATGAATGTGTGTGAATGTGATCTGTAGTGTGAGTGGTCGAAAAGACTAGAAAAGCGTTATATAAGTACAGGCCATTTACCATTTACCCCACCCCCCTCTCAACCGGTCGAGGCAGATGACTGCCCACCCTGAGTTCAGTGCTTGCTCATGGTGGGATCTGTTGGGTCTCTTTCTTTAATTACAATAATCTAAAGAGTAAAAAACATTGCTGAGCCTCTTATTTAATTACAGATACTTAAAGGTTAATGTTTGAATTAAAGGTTACAGAAGCCGATTTAAAATGTACTCTGAGAAAATTTGGCAGATTACAATCACTAAAAACACTACCACCAACTACCATGCATTGTTGCAACAAATAGTTTTATGTTGACTTTTTAATTTGAGAAAGGCACAGAACAAAAAAGCAAGGATTTTGAAGGATATTAAGTCATCAGATTTACTCTTATCTTGATTGCATTGTGGAAGTCGTGAATAATTAATGGAAGGAGCTTATTAGGAAAAGATGATTAGGCAAATTACACAGGTGTCGGATGCATTTTTCATGATGAATTTTGCCAGGACAATCCTGGATTTCCATCTGTTCTGCTCCTATCAGAATGTCACTTCAGGGGAAATTAATATGACACATTAAAACACAAATTGCAGGCTGGCAAAAAGAGAAAATAAAAGTATAAATAAGACTTCAGGGTTTGTGCTGAAATAAACATAAACAGGGAATTGCCGTTGTTAGAGGCTTCCCAATCATCAGCAAGCTTTAGGCATTTGGGACATAATAAGCTGGTTCTTTTTAATGGACACTGGGAATTTCATTTTATGATTATACTGTGCAAGAAAACGACTTTGTCCTTTGCTGTTATGTATGGTCTGAGCTCATTCAGTCTTCAATATATGTAGGTCATTACTGAAGATATAATTAAGACTCACCTTTCATTTGGTCTTTTATAGAGGAGGGTTGAAAAAGTCCAGTATTATTCCCTAAGCACTGTTTATTACCCCCTAAGCATAGCCTGCTCTGTTTTTTGCTTTTCACTGGAACCATTTCCATTAAACGCTGATACTAATGCTTAGACTTTCACTTTATCTAAGCAGTAATTCAAATGCCTTTCTTTAAAGCAGCCATAAAATGAATGGCTCTGACCTAGGTATTGGCTTATTTTGAATCTTTGACACATTCTGAATTGTTTTTCTCATTTTCATAAACATAATTTCAATGCAATGAGGCAAAGACATTTAGCAAAGCACTTACACTTGAAGCATTTGTACAAATTTAAACTATCTGTGTTGATTATAGCAAACAGAGAAAAGTGAGAAAAGACACTATCAAACTTATAACGGCAAGCGTGTTTCTCTGCAGGCTAGACCATTCTCGCCTTCCTTTCCTCATCAGCTCCTGCATTATTGAAAGGAAAACTCCTCTCTTGGCTCACTGTCACCACCATGTTTTTTCTTGGTGTGGTCCTCCCCTGCTTTCCTTTATTGGGACTCCCCAAGGAGTACTTCAAGGCCCCTTCAGATCAGGCTAAGGCGGGTGGGTTTTCACCTCTCACACCTGTGAACCTTCTTCATAAATTCCATCCTCCCACAAGCAAATCACCAATGCTGTTTGTGCTGCTTTCATCTGAGCCTTTTCTCTTGGTGTTGGTTGTTGAACTGCTCATTTGTCAAGGGAAGAAGAATAAAGGAGACACCTATTCACATGTGGACGTGCCTGGGTGTGCATGTGTATTTCTATGCATGTGTATCTGTGTGCGAGTGCATCACTGTGAGTTTGTGATTATGCATTTGTATGTGTGTATGTCTGTATGTGTGTGTGTGTGTGTTTTGCAAATGGGGTGTATCTGCTGAAGGTGTTGAGCGTTTCCAAGACTTCCACATCCCTCTGCACTGCTATCTTGAGGGGCCAGTAAGTGAAACAGAGGATTCCTGCAGGATGTGTTGGGGTCTCTTCTGTCCCTAGCTTTAAAGGAGAGTTGGGGGGGTCTTTACAAAGCTACACCTGCTACATTAGTAAGAGGATTGTTAGACCTCTACCATTCACATAAAAGGTAACAACTGCCACATTTAATCTCAGAGTAAGAGAGTAATACAGACTCATTTTAAGTTATCAAACAGTAAAATCAGTAGATCTTTATATAAATTCTATTTATCACAGCCAAATCACAATCTACAATATATCAAGGAAATTAGAGAGTAGGGTTAAGCCCTTAGTGTATTACAGAGAGAAACCCAGTGTTTCCCCACCATGAACAAGCAAATGGCAACAGTGGAGAGAAAGAATGCCCTTTAACAGGAAGAAACCTCCAACAGAACCAGACTCATTCTACTTTTGTAGACTCTAAGAGCCACCAGTAAGTGTTTCAATGGGATAAAATGAGACTCTGAGTTCTCTGAGATACAATGGTGCCTGACCTCTGAGGGCTTTGTGGGTGAGAAGGAAAATTTTAAATTCTAACCATTTTTTTTTCAAGGCAAAGCCAGTCGGACAATTAATTTTAACACAAATTATTCTGTTTTTTTTCAAAAACAAGAGATAAATGTGTTCCTGATGTGTATCTACTGATTGATTATAAAGCCAAGACATCTTAGCACCTCTGTCTCAGAACAACTGCTTTCTGACCTGCCTGTTGAGTATGTGTATAAAAACCACAAACAGAACATCATGTCAGAACACATGAAGACAGAACTTGTCTTTATTAATACTCTGACAAAATGCATCTCCTGCTCAGGGGGAGCATATTTTTCAGTCTGCCTCCACACACTTAATAAAATAAAAAATGTAAAATACATATAAAATGTATTAAGAAGCATTATGAACATGTAGCTGATGATCGGACCTGATCTAAAAGTGTTTCTTTGACATAAATACTTTACACTGCAGTGGCAAAGTTTATTGTGGACACTTCCTGAGTCTTGCAAAATGTCTACATAATGTCTAGAATTGTTGGCTGATAAATACCACCACGTCTTTTTAGTTTTAAGAATCCTGTTGAAATGTTCAACAATATTGGTGTTTGTTTTGTTTGTTGAAGTAAAATGGATAATGTTATTAGTTTTGGATAATTCTCTTTTCCTTTGTGTGTTAGTAATGTATTGAACATCCTGCCTTCATCTAAGATGTTTTTAAATGTATTAGTGATGTGTGACACTTTTTAAGTTTTTGTTTACCCCCATAATCCTCTGGTGTTTTCTGGTACATTCACAACCTCCTCCACAGCTGTTGTCACAAAAAATGAATATTTTGAAGGATTTTATTTCTGATACATGCTTACATCAACATCAACAGTGTGGGGTGTCAGCCAACTCAAAATGGAGGATGAGACCAACTTCAGCTACCACTGGTCACTGTATGGCTTAGGAACCGTGGTGTGCTCTTTCTTCCTCTCTGCTTCATCTGCACTCAAAGGAAAACATTTTACAGTTAAGCTGGATGCATTCCTCATTGTCTTAGACTGTCCCTTGTACAATTCAAACAAATACACTTTCTCTTTACTGAAGAATTTATTTTTACAGATAGTGTCCATTTGTTACCTCAGTAAGTTTGTTCCATCCAAACACTCTACGTGCAGTTGGATGTCTTTCCAGCTTTTGTGAGATGGACAGTCAGATTTCTTCTTCCTAGCTTCTCCCCAAACTGATCCAACTGACCCAACCGTTGTTACTGTTGAGTTTGGAAAATGATACTGTGTATGTTGTTAATTTGCCACACATCACACCATGCCGTGTGCAAATATACACTGATCAGCCACAACATTAAAAACCTAATGTTGTGTAGGTCCACCATGTGCCACCAAAATAACTCTGACATGGACTTCACAAGACCTCCAAAGATGTCCTTTGGTATAAGGCAGTAAGACTTTAGCAGCCTAACCTTAACTGTGTAAGTTGCGAGGTGGGGCCTCCATGGATCAGTTCTGTTTTTCCAGCACATGCCACAGGTGCTCTGTAAGATTGAGACTTGTGTTATGGTTTGGGTTAGTTTGTCTTTGTGTTGTGTTTTTTCTTGCTTTTTCTCTCTGTTCCCCTTCCCTTTTTTCTGTTTGGTTGCAGAGCTGGTGTGTTGCTAGGGGTGTGGCTGTCTCCTCCTGCTGGCTGATTACACACACCTGTTTCCACTCCGCTCGTTCTCCCTTCGCCTTCTTAAGCCCGGCCTTCACCCCAGTCCTTTGCCAGAGTATTCCTTGCTGTATCCTGTGTGCAAGCTCTCAGCGCTACCTGCGTTTGGATTCTCCTGTTCTCTGTGGCTACCTGTGTTCTCCAGTGCAGCGTTTTCTGTTCCTCGTGTCTTCAGTACTTTCTATAGTCAGCCAGTCGCCTGCCACGCTGCCTGCCTATTGTTCCTGTGTTTTCATCAGTGCCTTATTAAAGAGCCATCTGTTGGTACTTACCTGTGTGTGTTCTCTGCATTGGGGTCCTATACTAGAGTTCATAACAACTTGGGGATTTTGGAGATCATATCAACACTTTTTAGCCCTTTTTATGTTCCTTAAACCATTCCTGAACATGTTTTATGTTGCAGGGAGCCTTATCCTGCTGAAAGAGGCCACTGTCACCTGAGAATACCACTGCAATGTGTTCATTGTTAAATGCCAGTTTTCCAGCAGAACATTGGTCTGAGCACCACCCTGCTTCCAACAGCCTTTTCCCATCCTGCTGCCATCTCTTCCCCAGATAAATGACATGTGTACACTTGGCCATCCACATGATCTAAACAACAAAGTGATTCATCAGACCAGGCTGCCTTCTTCCAGATACTCATGTGCCCATTGTGGATCCTGTCAGTGATGGACAGGGGTCAGCATGGGACCTCTGACTAGTCTGTGGCTATGCAGGTCCATACGCAACAAGCTGTGATGCACTGTGTGTCTTTGTATCATAACCAACAGGTTTTCAGTAACTCTGTTGCCGAATCACCAATTGTCCCTCCTTGTGGTAGGTACTGACCAGTCTATATTGGGACCATCCCACAAGAGCTTCCCTTTTTGGAGATCCACGTAGCCATCACAATCTCACCCTTGTCAAAGTCACTTAGATCCTTACCCTTGTCCATTTTTCTTGCTTCCAACACATTAAGTGACTGTTCACCTGCTGCCTCATATATCCCAGCCCTTGACAGGTGCCATTGCAATAATAAAGTCAATGTTATTCACTTCACCTGTCATTGGTTTTAAATCTTGTGGCTCATCGGTGATTTCCAGGAACTTAAAACTGTTAACTTGTGCCACTAATGTTGACAGGAGTGTGTGTCTTTGCTTCCTTTTTTCCTTGCTCCTTTGTTGATGTTGAACAGTAGGTTGTTCTCTAAGCACTACTCTGCAAGATTGTTGATTTCATCCCAAAAATTATTCTCATCATTGTTTGTAATCTGGGTAATGATGTTGGTGTCGTCTGCAGACTTCACAATAGGGTTCTTTCCATGTCCACTGGATCTAAAGTGGCCAGATTTTTCTTTTAGGTCTGGGTTTTAACTGGACCCAATCACAGACACAGACTGAGGGTGGAAATTCATAGATGTTTTTTGTACAGAGGAATGATAAGGGAATGAGATGACATGAGATTGTTAGGATTTGGCAGTATGCCTCTCTCCCCTCTTGTGTCAGTGTGTTTCCCTTCCCTGTGTCTCCTGTTTGTCTCCCCCTGTCTGTGTTTGTTTTCTGGGGCGTGGCTATCTGGTTATCTCCTCCTACCTGAGTTTCCCTCCACTCAATCAAGCACTCCTGACTTCAATCTGGTTCATTACCTCACCTGACTCCGGCTGCATTTATACCCTGGTCCTTCACTTCAGTCTTCGCCAGATCGTCCGTTTGCCTGCATGGTATTCAAGCGCATGACTCCTTTTTTGAAACCCTCTCCACTTGCTGGCTAACTTTGTCTCTCCCCCCTAACCCAGATACCAGTACCTTACCTTTGTTCATCTGCCACACCCTGGAGATCAGTGTTCCAAGTTTTGACTTATGGCTGAGTCCACCTTTTTGTTTGGCAGCCTGCCTGCCTGCTCTTTGTCAAGTGTTTTTGTTTTTTCTTAATAAACCCCTCTTTGTTTTTTCCAAGTGCTGCATTTTGGCTCCAGTTCTTTTGTTAATCGCTACAGAGATAGAGATGGCAGCAGTGAGGATGGGTAGGAATGGCAGAGTCCAGCTGATGAAGGTGGCAGGTTGAGGTGAGCAGTTGCAGGTTGAGGTGAGCATAAGCGACCAACAGCATAAACAGCATCAACAGACACAATTTGTCCAGGTTTTGATACCTGTCTCTGGAGATTTCTGTCTCCATCCCTATATAAAAGAGATGGCTGGAATTTAGTTTGTGTAGCTCACAACTACAAAAAAAACCAACATCTTTTATTGAACCACTTCCAGTGGTGTTTAATGCTACAAAGCTGGCAGATAATTCACATAATTTACTAACTTTTCACAGTATAGCAGATTTAACATGCAATCAGTTGAATTATAGTTAAATATTATTGTGCAGGCTCAATTTGAAATACAATATTTTATGATTAGTTCATCTTTCAATGCTAACTTTTTACTGAAGGCTCTCCAAACACCTGGAAAAGAAGGTGACAAATTGTCAGAACTTTCAGGCCTGCCAGGTGGCTTCCCGGCTGTCCTGGATCCCTTACGAGTCACACTGTATAATGTTCCGGTTAGGATGATGATGACGAGGGTGACAGATAGCGAGAAGTTTGAAGGATGGCTGAGTGGACAGACGTTTGACCTGAGAGGAGAAATTGGATTTGGCTCCTGTCTCTTGGTGCTGGCAGAGGGTGGCGACAAGCTCGGTAAACTACCCCCTTACACACACACACACACACACACACACACACACACACATTCATGTACCTCCCCTCCACGCCATTTCCATTTCATTTTCCACAAAGCATGAAATTAAAGCTATTTATAACCTGGCTGATAATTACATTATACTTATTCCATCACGATTAGGTTTCTGGTTTTTATGATACAATGTCACAGTTTTAATTAAACCATCTCTGGCAGCCTGCTTGGCCAGCCGCACTGTTTATTCACTTCTCATATGCTCCAGGAGCAGCTCAGGACTGAGATGACCACCTGATGACACCCTTTACTACAGCCTGCTGATTGACAGCACTGCTGCCACTGCATCACCTGTGATTACACTGGTAATCTGTATAATTTGACTTGGACATATCCCCATTTGATTGTGAGCCTTAAGGGTGAATGTGATGAAGTTTGACATAGACAGATCATGTCACCTTTAAAAATGTCTCAGTGTCTGTTTAATGGCTAATTACATTACCAAAGCAAACCCTGACTGGTGGAAGTCCTCTGTCACCTTGGACGAATTAATGATTGAATTATGAATCAAAAGTCCCCTGAGGGGAGTAAAAGAAAGTTGAGATCTAATGTTAGCAGTGATACTTTGGAAAAAAATGAATGTGAAAATGTACCCTCTAGGTATTGTGCACTGAGACCTAACTTATGGGTAAGAAAGAAGAAGTTGGTGAATTATTTAGCAGTGATATATACTCAATAATAAATAGGTGATAAATAAAATATACAAGCTTGTCTTGATTAAGGTGTGTGTATTCCTCTCCCCTGACGCTGACAGGCCTTTGATTCATGTATCTGTGTTTGTGCAGTCCTCCTTCCTCCTCATATTCAACATTTCCACTTTGTGAAACACACTTGAAAAGGCATTGGTTCTTGGCTGGAGGGATGTTGTATAGAAAGGAGCCAGAGGAACGCCTTGCCTATGGCATTGGCTCAGGGCATAGTTAGAAGCCAAGACCACCCTGGATGCTCATTCATGTTTCATTGTGGAGGGAGAGACTATGACTGTAAATGTGTCCCACTTGAGTGAATTGTGGATATGGCAACAGAAAATTGTGGAGACCGGTAATTAATACCTTGTGGATATTTCTCTTTTTTTTCTCTCTGTTGATCGATTAAATCATGCAAAACACTCCTAATTATAAGACTCCCCACAGGATGATATGTGTTTCAGAGATGACTGCAAAATATCATGGATGAGTGTTTGTGGCACCAGCATTGACTCTTAACTCTGCTGGAGACAGATGGGAATGAACTTTGTATGCATCTCTTTTTCCAAATGAGCCACCAGCCGGGCCATCTAAACCAGTGTTGGAGCTATTTATCACTGTGCTGATATCAGCTTTTCAATAAAATCCATGTAGTAGCCAGGGAGTTTGTCCCACTGGAAGTGATATGACAGAGGATAGGACATGACTTCACTTAACAGCTTCAGAGGTATCTTTAAAAGCTCTAATGAAACATGCTTTGCTATTCATTAAAGATCAAACATCACCAGTGACCTGGCAGGATAATTTGGGGCTTCAGTGGAGGTATCGCAGTATCAAGGAATGTGCTGTTTTGGAGCAAACACAGAAGCAACCCTCTCTCCCCAAAATTCTGTTTATATGGCACAAACATGCAACAGCAAATACACTTTTGAAAGGAAAATAATGCAACCCAGGTTACTTTTTTAAAATCAATATAATTAAATATTAATAGAGGAATGCATCAGTAAAATCTTTACATTTTCCTTCTTCTTACCCAACAGTATCGGCTCATGGAAACTAAAGCATGCTTAACATTATTATGTCATATCTTGTGGACTGAGAACCTGGTTAAGATTAGGGAAAGATATATACATTTATATGTCATCATCCTAATTTGACTGTTTTCTTCCACACATTTAGAATTATGATTTATGGGCACTTTACATATATACATCAACAACACGTTTTATTAGAAATTTTAGGTTTTTTTTTTTACATAGTTATCATGGATCTTTAAAGCTTTATTCAATGCATTCATTGTTTCTTTGTACAAAGTTAAATATTTATCTAATAGTTAATATTATGTGATAGCACACTGTCTGCCTAGTGTTTATTTGTAGTCAATTTAGTTATTCAAATTGGTTACATGAACATGACAGTGAGTTCAGTGAACTACAGTGGCCTCTGCAGTCACCAGATCTGAATCCAGTAGAGCATCTTAGGGATGTGATAGAACAGGAGATTGGCAGCAGGAATGTGCAGCGGACAAATCTGCAGAAATGATGGGATGCACTCATGTTAAGTCAGAGCAGAATCTCAGACACCCCCTCCATGTTTCCCTGTGGGGATAGCGCTCTTTTCGTCATCAGCTTGACCTTTCATACACCTGCCATACCACTGACCCACAGGAACAAAAGAAATTCACTAGTTTCATCACCCCATACGATAGTCTCCTAGAACTCTGTGTCACTAAACTGATGCAAATGTAGTTTTTAAAAGTGACATTCAGGTATTATTTATTTATGTGTTTATTTATTTGATATGGACATCACAATATCACCACATGCATTGCTTGAGTGTTTTAGCACAAGTGCTATGGAGTTACTCTCCTATCTTTATAGTGTGGTCTTTCAGTTTGAGAGCATATTGTCACTATTTCACATTCAGTTTTTGTAATTCTCTCTCCTCTCTCTCAAATACTCCCTGCTCGAACACAAATGTGCTCTGCTCATGCTCAAAATCTCTCCCCTCTCTCAAAATGTCACTGCTCGAGCTCAAATTTGCTCAAAAACTGTTTGCTTGCACTAAAATGTCTCCTCACGCTCAAACTACTTCTGTACACTCGTAAACCTTCTGCTCTCAAATTTTCTCCTCTTGCACATGGATTTTTATGACTTAACCTGAGATGACCGTATCAACATTTATCAACCAATAAAATTCCATCTATGATGCTAACCAACTAAATCCTCACTGCTTCTATATGGGCGCACACACGTTATTTCTTACAGCATCCCTTATGGGTGGTTACCGTTTACCTCCAGGGCTCTTTTACATGTAGCGGTTGTCTGGCAAATGCCTCACTTTTGTCAGTTGAAACATGGATTTCCCAGTTTACATAAGGCCACTATCATGCGTTGTTGTCCAGCAGTTGAAAATATCATCGGTCAAAATGTCCAGTAGAAAATATGCCAAACAAATAGCCTGTTGTTTGAGACATTGCTAACTGACTAAAAACTGAATGTGAAATAGCGACAATATGCTCTCAAACTGAAAGACCACACTCTTGAATAAAAACAGGAAAGCAGCTCCATAATTCAGTAAATTTTTCCATTAAATGTAATTGCATTTTCCTCAGATGAGTCAACCTAACTCATGTACATACTTATTTGTCAGTTAAGATTTCCCTTGATTTTCAGGATGCCTTTCAATCTAAACCAGAATGGGATGATCAGAAAGATGTCAATCAAAGCCACTGATGTGAATGAATGAGATTAAATGTTTCCTCCTGCATTATGAAAATGTACTAAAATGAAACTTAAGTGAAACATTTGAATGAAGTGTCCATTAAAAGCCTTTGTTTTGTACCTTAGAATGCCTTGATAACTGTTTGTGCTCTCAGCTGATATATATGGACTATGTGTGTTCATAAATATGCTGGTCACACCTCCAGCTGAGGAGATAGCAAACTAAAGGGTAAATGTAAAGTGTAAATAGTACACATGGCCTTTAAAACAATGTTAAGGTGAGAGTGGTGGTGCTCCTCAATGCCAGGACACTAAAGGTTGCACACCTCTGTTGGCAGAGCCCTCATAGTTCTGACAGTCCCTCAACACGTTGCTCTCCCAGTGGCAAAGCAAACCACCTCGAAAGGTTTGGGGAAGTGCTACGTCTGACCTTTTCCCATCCACCCAGATATATGTGTGTACGTGTGTGTTGGTGATGTTGATTGTTGGCTGTGGGTCATAAGTATAAGTTTAAGGGTGAATGGCCCTCTGAAGTGAGGTTTTGTTGGCAATGTTTTCTTGTGTCAACACTGGGGTTAATTACTAACAATGGCTGCTTGACCTTCTCACAAGTCTATGTATGAAATGCTAGACATGATTGCAAAGCACCCAACAGGACTGTGGGTGTTGGGTGTCTCAACACCTATAACCGGTAAGCAACAGGGTTTGCACTGTATTCAAGAGATGTTGATGGTTTATATGTTGTTTTAGTTTTTTACTATTATATTACTTTTAGCACATGTCTTTTTTGATGGTAACAGTAGAGACTCAAACAAGAAGTTCATGGAGAAAGAGAAGGACAAAAAGCCCCTTTTACACATCCTGTTTAAGGCAGGAATGCTGCACTGTTATTCTGCCTCACCGTTCTGTATAAAAGGTATAGAAGTTGAATGGGGAAGGTGTTGTTGTCCCACCTTTAAACCGGCAACAGAAGTGGTCACAGAACTGAATTCCTCTGTTTAGAAAGGGGAGTTGGCATAGCTAAACTGACGCTCACCAAAGACAAAGCTGCTATGTTACACACCCCTAATTCTGTGATGGTGACATGCTGCATAAAATCACACACCAGGGCAGCATTACACCGGCTTTGTGGGGTTCAGTGTAAACAAGCAAAGGTGGTGTAATGAGGGGTCTTCTTAACTCCAATATAGTGTGCTCTCTGTGAAATTTTGATGTAACCTGCTACCAGACCTTTGAATCATTGCCCACATCTACAAGTCACAGAGTAATTTCAATAGGCTGTAAGCCTGTTTCCCCTAGTTGGAGAAACAATAATTTGCATAAAGTTTGTCATGAAGTTTTATTAAACAATAGATGTGTATTCAGAACATAACACACTGTTAATTAAAATAAGTATTTGTTTCTCAAAATGTTCTAACAAAGAAGAGCAGAAGAAAATGAAAACATCTGAGTCAGACTAAAAACATATCCAAAAAAAATTGAGACTAAATCTCACCTTCATACAGTATAGTGCTCAAACTCTGATTTGTGAACCTGAAGTGGAAAGGAAACTAAGTCTTGAAGTGTAAATACAGTCGGTATACATATGACAAGTGAATCTAACAATCCAATCAAAATTCTATCCTATACCCCCTAACCACTGCTGCAGCTGTGTCTTAGCTGTTCAGTAGCCTGCTGATGCTGATGCCCTCTCCATCTTTATGAAGTCTCTCATGAGGTTTCTCGTTGTTCAGGAAGTTCCTCACCCTGAGGAACCATGTTGCATTAAACACAGCCCAGGCCAGGACTCTCTGATATGAGAATCTTGGGCAAAGTGCTTTATTGGTTTGAATCCTATCTCACTGGGCACTCCTGCAGTGTGTCATGGCTAAGGATAAAGGATAAAGGTCCTTGTCCATCCCCTCACCACAATTATCCACTCACATCGGCTTCTTATGTCACTGGTATGCAGATGATACACTATATACTATACCTTTCCCACCAGACACCACACTTCTAGTGCAAATCTCATTTCTCAGACAAATCCTTATGGATTAACAACTAAACCTTTCTAAGACTATATAAGAATATATGCAATATACAACATAAGAAAATCCAGGCCTTACCTCTCTCAGTACACCACCCTCAAGGTTAGGGTTAACCCTTCTGGTGGGCCTCCCTTCACAGACAGTGAAACACTTGCAAATGGTCCAAAATATGACAGCAAAATATGATCAGCCTAAAAGGAGGGCACATATCACTCACTGACCTCCACTGGCTACCCATGGCTGTCTGAAACAAATTCAAGTCACTAATGCTTGCATAGAGACTTCTGGGTCTGCACCCATCTACTTGAGCTCAATCTTACAGGCTTATGCTTCCTCTTGGCCAATGTGTTCTTCCAAAGATGTCTGACATTGCCATCCCTGCACACAAGGCATTCTCAGTCCAGAATATTCTCATCTGTGGTTGCCTGCTGGTGGAACAAACTCCCAAATACTATCAGAGAATACTACCCTCTCTATCTTTAAGACTCTCTTCAGGACTCATTTTCTCTGAGAGCACCTCCTCACCTAACACCTCTGACACCTACACTTACTATGCACTTTCAGCACACTTCCTAATTTATTTCCTTTCACTTTGCTGCATTTAGTAGATTTAGTACTTAGTTCTTACTGCAAGATCTTCTTTTGCACTTAAACTGTAGTGTTGTTCCCCACTTCTAAGTTGTTTTAGATAAAAGTGTCTGCAAAATGAGTAAATTTAACTGAGGAAGCTGCGATGTTCACAGGTTATTTTATAACATTGTTCATGCAACTAGAAAATGCATTTCCTGAAGAAAATGCATTGTGAATGCTGAGAGCTGAAGGAAATCATTGAAGCAGTGCTGATAACTGGCTGGAAAAAAACAGCTGAAATTCAGAAGACAAGTCCAAGGAAATTGGAAGCTGAAAACTAAAGGAAAGTGTGACAGCAATGCTTAAAATTGCTGAAAAAAGTTGAAATGTAGAAGCAAAACTTGCTGTGATCGCTGTAAGTGGCTGGGAAAATCAGCTGCTGTAAGTTTGATTTTAACAGTTAAAATGGAGAGAAAACCTTGGAAGCTGAAAGCCAGAAGAGATTGCTGAAGCAATGCTCAAAGTGGGTGAAATGTAGAAGGAAACGTAGTAGCTAAAACCTGGTCCTGAACAACACTAAAACAAAGGAGATTGTCATGGACTTCAGGAGAACCTGCTGATCCATGCTGGGTACATGGTATGCTGTTGAGAACTCTAAAACTCTAAAACCCTTCAACTATAAGGTCAAAATCTGGTCAAATATACAGTTTTAGCAGATGAACAGTGCAATAATGAAAGATCAAAGTCTTTAGAATATTTTAAATCATAAATGGAGTCTGTGGGTACATGTATGTCAGTGTAGTAAGCTTTTAAAGTTGAGTTGGTTTGAAGAAAGTTGAGTTGCACTCCCATAGGATCCCATTCATTTAAAAAATCATAAACATATAAATCAGCTATTACAGATATCTGCAACAAAGTGAATGAATGGTTTCAGTAGCTGAAAGTATGCAGGACTATTTAGCAACTGAAAAACATATGGAAAATTAATAATAAAATTTGGATAACAATAGTTTGAGCACTCTCAGCATTTACACTAATTAGCCTTAACTGTAAATTACAGGTGTGATCACTTTTGTCGCACTGAGGTTGTACTTTCAGACCTGTTTGTTTTCAAATAAAAAAATAAGGATAATAGAATTTTACTAAGATGGTACAAATTTGAATCATTAACAGTTTTAGTGATATTTCACAGGGGTATATACAATCTGTATGGACCCATTCACCTTTCACAAGGAGCCTGTGCTTCAGAGGAGACAACAGAGCAATTCTGTAGCAAAAGCAGGTAATCCTTATGGAAGGCCTGGAAACAATGGGAGCCAGGAGGAGTTCACATGGTAATAAGTGAACAAACCCAGGAGTGATTAACTTCCCCTATTGAGTTCAATCAAAGAAAACAAGTATTACTTTGAGAATAAAGGGAGAAATGAGGAGTCAAAGGAAATGAATGAGTGCAGCATCTGAAGAAATGGATGCAGGGGACTACTTTGACAAATGAGCCATTTCAGGCACTCAGGAGGCATTTGAACCTGGCTGAAATGAGAGGTTGAGGAGAGGGAACTTAATCAGTCTGTGTACTTAAGGTTTTTAGTCATAGACCAATATGACTCAAGTTTAATGCAATGATTTTGCATCAAGAAAATGAAATCAAACTTGAAAGCAATTGTTAGGGTGTTGTTTAACCACTCTGTTCTACGTCCTTTACGGTCTTAAAGTGACCTATCAAAGCATCTAAACCACATAACAACTAATAAATGTTTTATTTGCTGTCCATATCCAAAATCTGCAGAAGTGTTTAATCAACGTGAAGGTTTTCATATTTCCAGAAAAATGGTCAGCACAGCTGTCATACAGTAACAGAACAAGTCTACTACTACAGCAGTAAAATGTCATATGAGACAGTCACCTTCTGATGTTCTCAGTTTTCCCAGAGCCATAGAAATATAAATCCAGTTATGGATTTAGTGTTTACTGAAATGAGATGCTTACAGGAAATTTGAAAATGTGAATAGACCCTTTGTCATATAAAGCATTCCCATAAGGGGAGGGGTCAATAGGTAATCATTGTCCAGGGCAATACATTGAGAACAAATGATAGTGACGTGGAGGCTCTGTTAGTGGAACTGTGAAGACATGAATATAATGAGAACTCAACGTTTCAACAGCGTTTGTTGTCTTTGACATGGAGGGTAGAGTAGAATGATCCTAAATCAATACAAATCCAAAAGGCTGATCAGAGGTTCTATGTTAATTGTAATGTAAAAGTTTTGACCATGATGGCAGAACAATATTTCAGTCTTTCTTACAGTGTTAATTAAATGTATAATAAATTGATTTATGTATTGATCACACTGGTTTTGATATCAAACTAGTGTCAGATAATTCTGGTGGTTGACTTTCAAAGTTCATTCTTGATATTGGGAACCATCACACATGTAAGTTCCTTTTTTTTTCAGTGATTGTGATATTGCACTTAAATGTTGCTTATAAGCTCATCTACAATGACAGTTCTTTCCACTGAAGTTCCTCACTGTATTCCCAGGCTGCATATCACCTCCATAAAGCTCCACCAATTCAAATCACTCAAATCACAGCAACACATTTCTAACCTTGTACATCAAACTATTTGACTGATATGTTTTGTTGGGAATTTACACAGCATCAGAAACATATACCTGACAGGCCTCACTCTGGGCAACACTTTAAAAACATTCAACATGACATGTTATTATTTACACAGACTATTAAATATTACAGGGATTCTTACCACAGTATTAACATATGAAAAGAGCACTTTGCACACTGAAACTGCTGAATCATTTTCCATTTGAACTGATCACACATGCAATGGTGAGTCAGAATTATTCCACCTCAATAGCAACTTGTAAACACTACAGCAATTTAATTCAATAATAATGAAAAAATAGGTCACAGATTGCATTGCACTTCATTACAGAAAAGCTGTTTCAGTTTCAGCTAAGGTCACAATAATTACAACCAACATCTGTGAGATCATTGTGGGACCAGCTCAACAACTTCAGAAGTATATGGCCATTTTAACAGTTAAAAAAATTATTTGCTTTATATCAGGTATAATGTATCAATAAGACAAACTTTTGGTCAGATGAATCACAATTGTGCCATTAAAAATGCTAGTTGAACATTTAAACTCTTTAAACTTTTGGGCCCACAGTGTGAGAACCACTGGGATAATCCATTGCAAATCATGATATCTTATTTACACAGGTCATTGTGGATTTTATTGAAAGTCAGCTTTCAAGTATGTATTAGTTACATATATTTAACTACTCTTTAAAAGGATCCAACAGTAACCCTACAGCTATTAACATTAATTTAAAACCTGTGATGTAAATTCCATATCAAAGCTGTGCAATTATTATTCCACCAGCCAATCAGTGCTGGTGGCCAAGGTAGAACTTATTCAGAGATGATATTGTGCTCATTCATCAAGAGTTGACTTGCAGCTGTGTGTTGCCAGTGTTCCTGGTAAGAGCAGTGAAGTAGTGGAGAAGGACAGAGACTGTAGAACAAGGTTACAAGAGCAGGGGTGACAGGATCGCAGCAGGGCGACAGAGCAGATAGTATTGATAATATGGGAAATGTGATCGCCTTTAGTCTGCGCTTTTTCATTTGGAAAGAGAGGGCGAGGGTGATAGAGAAATCAGAGGGAAGACAGAGGGACTGTGTAAGGGATCCCTCCAGTCTCTTAGTGTCTCGCCGTATCCTCCTGCAGTCTGCTGTTCTAATCAGTGAAACAGCGACAGCCATCCTGTCTTACTGCTGCTTGGCTGCCACTCCACAGTCTATTGATGGGGGTTTGGGGCGGCCCAACCCAGCACTTTCTCATCTGCCACTGGAGTCAGGCCGTCTGTCCGGTTCATATCCAAAAATGGAACACCCTGACTTGAATCTGAGAAGGGAACCAGGGGAGAGGCCATAGTTTGCACGTAATATCAACTAATTGCTAAAATTCTTTTCCTTTGAAAGAGGAATGGGAAAGTGGAAATAGGTTTCAGACAGGTCAGTGGTCTTTGGCTTTTATTGTTTTTCATTGTTTTTTATTTGCTTTGCTTTGTTTGCGTACAGCACTTTGGTCAAGCGCTTTACAAATAAAGCTGAGTTGAGTTGAGTTGAGTTGAGTTGAGTTGAGTTATATATTGAGCTCAGTGGTATTGGGGCAAATATAAAGGACCATATTGGCGTGTTATCTGTCTTTCAAGTCAGAATTTCAAGTTAATATTTTTTACTTATGCCGGCCAAAACAGAATGCAGAGTTCTTTGTTTAATGTGACATATCACTTGTATTCATGCTCAAATTTGGCCTTGGGCAACAGTTCAAAATTCACTGTAATATTCATAAGGTAATCTAATTTATTGAAAATATTTATTTATTGAGTTGAAGCAGACAGAATAGCACTACTTGTAGTATACAGCATGTTAGCACCACTATGCTATCTCTGTGTATATTTCACTTCTAGATTTACATACAATATATTCTTATGCCAGAGTTTAAAACACTAACATGCCATATCCCCCTGTTTTTTAAGGTGTGAAAGGTATGTGTGTGTGTGTGTGTGTGTGTGTGTGTGTGTATAGTTGTTGTTTTTTAACTCTATTTTTGTGGTTTACAGTGTATGTTCAGGATATTTATTTTTACATTTGATGCAGTAGGTGAGAGCTGAGGACAATAGGAAACAGTCTAGAAACCTTAGAGACTATTACAGGAAGGAACATAGTAAACTGAAAAGGAGAGATGAAGCAGTGGATTGACCGGAGAGCCTGATAAGTTATGGAGGTTTATGCCACTGCTTCGCCTCCTCAAGCCCTAAATCCAGGACAGGACTATATGTTCCATTATGAAGCTTGATTTTGGATCTGAAAGTGTGGACAGTGTCTCTCTGAGTGAGCCAATCCCCACACAGATTGAGGGATGGGCTGCAGGAGGCTGCAGGAGGACACAATCACAGTACTACGTCCCACTACGGATGGATAGCCTCTGCAACCCACACCATGTCTTGTGACAGCTAGACCTTATTGCAGGACCTCTACACTTAAAAATAGATATTGTGTAAATGGGTGAATATGACTTGTACTGTCAAGAAAAGTGCTGTATTGTCCATTTACCATTTACTTGCACTTAAGAATGGTCTAATGTACCAACATAACTGTATAAATGTTCTTTGCAACAAGACACATTCATGAGGTGACTTAATCCTCCTTACAGCACAGTGTAAAAATAACTTTTAAGAGCAACTCATAAGTGATCACAAAAGAGGGAATAGCCAATCAGAGGTATGTTATTCTGCAAGAATATATAATTTTTTTTATTTGTTTATTTTATTTGTTTGTGTGAAATGTTTAAATCAACAATGCAAAGTGCAGACATTATAGAAGCTTCCACAGTAGTTGCAAATAAAACCAATGCCACATTTATTCTTGTTATTTGTTTGCACCTGTGATAAATTTCAAGAAAAGAAAGAAACAAATAATTGGCCAAAACTATTTTATTTGTAAAATCTATAATATTATATTATTATTATTATTATTATTATTATTATTATTATTATTATTATTATTATTATTATTATGTATTATTTTTGATTAATATTTATCCAAGAACAACAGAGATGACAAATTGAACTTGAAATGTCTCTCATCAAACCAAAAATGTTCATTTCAGACCCATGTTTGTTGGACAGTTTATTAAGGGTCTATTAACACCACCTAACTCAAGTCTCTAATTTGTACCTTTAATATTTAATTTCCCATTCACCAACACAGACTGGTCACATGTCAACTTCATCACTTTAGATATATGTTTAGTTTAGTCATCCATAGCAAAAAGGTCAACCCTACCCTCTCAGGAGTCCCCTGTTCTTTTCAGTGTCTCTCAGCAGCTTGGCGGAGGTGCTCCTCAGAGGAAATTTTCATATTTAGGACCATTAATGATAAGATTAGATACTTTGTAAATATGGCCCCTGAATCACCTCTGTTCAAAGCTGATGATTCAGTTCACAGTTAATTTATATTCTGATTTAATACAACCTAGTATTCTTAAAGGATATTGAGTCAAAATAAACTATAGTTTGTGTGTTTATTATCATCCAGTACAACAGTGTGGCTCACTGATGTGTTTTTCATATAGCTGGACAAAAGAGTCAACGGTGTCTGACTTTAGGAAGAACTGGTTTCTCTTCCCCATGACAATAATGTTATTCTGTATCCAAAGTGTGTTTTTATTTGTAAAAGGGTTCACTAATATTGATGACTATACAGGGTATTACCACCTAAAATCTGGGGCTTCACTTAGCTTTACAAAGCTTTATAGTGAGTTTCAGCTCATTTAGCTGTAAGTGCTCTCATAGTGTCATTTCCAGCCTCACAGTGCAGCTGTTTTCAGAGAAAAAACTCTAAAACTCACTGTCCACTACCTGCTCAGCACCAAACCACAGACACAGTTAGAGACTAGCTGGTGAACGTAGTGGAGCATGTAAAGAGCTGGATCCCAGAACTCAGCTACAGATTACAGTCGAGACCAAAAACAGTGCTAGCAGAGAGAATATTCCACTGCCACAAATCAGTGTTAAGGTTGTCAAACTACTGGATACATAAATATGCAAATATGTTTGCCATTAGGTTTGCATCAACCTAAAAGATGACCTAACCATAACCACACTCTTCCCCTGACCTGAAGTAGTTTTAGTTTGCTAAACATAACCAAACAGTAATTATAGAGGTGGTAGATCACCTATCAGTTCATTTTGTAACTGTCTTTGATTGTTTTTCTTCTTTTTTTGGAAATTGAATGAAAAATGACCCATTTTGTCAAAGGACTGCTTTTCATATTTAGTGAAATGAAATCTGTGGAAATGAAAATGAATGGAAACCATTCATTACCTGGAAGGAACAGTAGATAAACCATGTAAAATGACTGAATGATGATGAGAAAATATTTAGAAATAATGAAATAATAAAGTTAAAGGACAGAAACATCAATTGTTTATCTTTTTTCACTTTTGCCACAGCTGCCCAGGAAACTGGACTACTGTGGCATCTCTGGGTCCACAGACACAGTTAGCTCCACTTTCAACATGGCTGCACTTAAGCTTAAGTAATGAGGCCCAATTTGACTCAATTAGGTGGTGTTTGTGTTGATGGTTATTGAGTGTGTGTCTTTGGGCTGGCTGACCATCCCTCTGGGACTCCCTGAGGCCACAGTGTGGATAATTAGAGTTCATGTGAGAGGGTTAACCCACCTCAGTGGGCACAAGAGAGCAAGACAGCTCACTGCTGCACCTTGCTTTTGATGTCTGGCCAGCTCTCTCTTCCCACTATCTACCTGAATGTCAACCAATTGGGACAGTGCAAGGGCTTGACATTATGTCTGCCGGTTATCATTATATGTTTTTTTTTTTTTTCACCTGATCGATTGGCTCTGGTCTGCAGTGGTGCTTCTGGGGCTAACTGTCACTGCTAGTTAGGGATTGACCAGTGGGTATCATTAAGAGCAAGAGCGCCTGCTTGGGGGAAGCTTTGTTGTGGGGAGGGGTTGTGAAGAAGCCAAGCCTTTCTCTTTTAGCCTCCTGGACTTAGTTGACCTTTCACTTAGGGAGCAGCTGGAGCTGAGAGATATTTAATTGAATGGAGTCTTCAGATGTATTTTGGAGAGAGCAGAGGAGATACTGCCAGCTCAAGACCAGGCAAGAGTGGAGAGACAGAGACGGAGAGCGCGGGGGGAGAGAGTTTGCTTGACCTTCAAAGCCTAATTGATAGGCTTTTCATAGACCTTGTTTGAGATGTGCGTAGTCCCTGTTGTTCAGCAGACCCTTACAACTCCAGCAGAAGTACAAAGTCAACCGCAGGTAGGGAGCCCCCAGTGGCCCGCTGCAATCAATAGCAGCCGGCTCAGCTAACGAGAGCTGCAGTCACTCTCCAGCTTTCACAGGCCCCATTAACAGGCAGCGCCCAGCCTAATTCCACAGCCTGCACTCATTAATGTGGAGAAATACAGGGCAATAGCAACATTATGAAGCAGCCTGGAGAATAACCCCTGCTCATATTTGGCAAAAGAAGTCAAAATAGAACAGCAAAATGATGTATCTGGTGCTTGATTGATTAGGAGAAAGCCGAGTTAACAAACGAGGGGATACATCAAAACAAGAGCAGCCTTAGCCTTGCAGTGCTGACTGATTCACTCTCCACCCAGTATTTCTCCTCCCCTCCATCCCTTTCTTTCTCTATCTGCTTCCCTCTTTATTTTAGCTCACTGAATTTTGATAAAACAGGGCAATGGACAACACAGGAGGCTAAACCAGATTAATGACAATTCAATTTTCTTCACATCACAGAGCTGCAAGGTAAAAGGCTGAAGCTTAGTGTGGTGACAGGGGAAGTTCAGGAGGAGGAGGAAGCTCTGGCCTTATTGTTTTGAAAAGCGATTTAATCAGACCTCCCTCCACCCTCTCTCTCTATCATCTCCTCTCTGTGGAGCCAGTGAGGATACGAGACTCTGGCAAAGGCAGCGGCCTTGAACACATAGAAAAGATTTCTGAAGGATCATGTATGGAGATCAACTGATAAGCAGCTAATTTTGTGTACTTATGGGAGCAAACGATCGGGCAGCTACCCCCCCCCCCCCACAGAATTCCTCCAGCCGAGAGGATGAAAGCAACGAGCTGAGCCCAGATCTGAAGCTGTTTCGGCCATTAATGCTGATCTCCAAAATTAAAGATTTATACCACTTGATAGAGCTCACTAGCAGCAGCACACATGCACTGGATAAAGATGGGTGGGGGTGGGAAGGGAGATTTCTCCTTTAAGGCTTTCTTTAAAGTATTTGAATAGGAATGGGGGGTGGATGGGGAACACAATAATGAAGAACCACTCCTCAGCTAATTGGAATCTCTTGAATAAGTTAGCAGTGAATGATGTTTAATGTGGGAAATGAGTGATCTTACCGACACTTTGATGGGAAATTAAAGGAGAAAGGACTCATCAACTCAGCCAGGATCTAAAACAGACTTTCATCGTCTCCATGCTGATTGATTCCACATACCTCGAGGCCTGACGCAGGCACACGATCCACTCTGTTTATTAAGATAATGCATATGAACTGAGGCTGCAGAATTAACAAGTGTTTAAAGGTTTAAGGCTGATGATATTTTATATTTTTCAAATTGTCTTTAACAGTAGAACAATCATTGAATGTAGAAATGGTATAGTTTGTTGTGACTGCAGTTGATTTTCCCAATATTTTTTATTTGTTTGACAACATGCTAAAACTACAGCATTACACTTTTTTTCCTTTTATTTTGTACTACTGAGCCTTCATTAGTGAAACTAGTGACTGTAGTGATGATAGTGAATCATCTGCATGATAACTGAGCAAACCTCCTTTCTAAGAAATGACTATAAGCTTTTTTCAAACTCATTTCAGTTAATATTAAACAGGTATTGTAAAATCCAGCCTTCTTTGTGCTTTTGTTTTTTGTCTTGTTTTGTTTTGTTTTGTTTCACACAGAATACACAAGTTAGAAATTAACATATTGCTGTTTTTTCCTTTCATGGGCTTTGTTCACAACAAGGTACATATAATATAATGTTAGGTTTACTCTTAAAGTCACAGTCTTACATTTATCACTATAGTTGGAATAAAATCCACTATATTTTTATTCCATGCTCTTTTCCTCCATCTTGGACTTTTATTAAAAAAAAAAAAAACTTTCAATCTTTTTACTGATCATTTTTCAAGTCTGTTACTCATTATTTAGTTGTTATTATTACTTGTTCCTAATGCTTTATTCTAAGATGTGTTTTTTAAATTCCATTTTCTTCAAATTATGAACACACACACTGTTATGGGACATCATCTGTATGGACCCAGTGGATCCATGACAAACATGAATCTACAGCATCTTATTAAGGATGACCTTGATCATCTTTAGTTTGGGCTGTCAATCAAAAGCCAGTCCCCACCCACATTTGCTCATGAAGAGCGTGAGTATTCCACAGTTACGCCTCCACTGTTTCCCAGGAAACCATCAAAGGTTGGTCTGACCAATAAGGTGAGGTTAACCCTGGCTCCAGTGCATGATGGACAATGGTGGAGGGCAGGAGACTCATGGGAGTCCATGGAAACAGAGCAGAGAAGCAGTCCTTCAGTGTTTCATCAAAGCGCTGATCTGGCACATTGATACTTCTCACTGCTCTCACCGCACTCTGCCTTTCTTTATACCAATGTCCTTCAGAGATCAAAACAGCAGCATAATATCATCTGTTGCCAGGTTTGATAAGGAGTTTTTAAACCATTCACCCAACAACCCTGATGTGATGTGATGTGATGAAGTTGTGTGAGGTGAAAATTCTACTGGTTTACATGAGTGTCTCACATATGTGCCAGTTCTGAGGGTGCTGCAATTTTTCAGGTGCAGGTGACACATTCTGCTCCAAACGCATGTTATTTGTGCAAGTGTCTGACTCCTCCTTGTCTTTGTATTTAAAGGAGTTACAAACAATAATAAGAGACATTAATGGAGGTTGACTACACATTCTGTTGGATTTACTATTTTGCAAGGAAAATTCTACACCTCAGAAAAGAAGCTGTAAACACAATGCAGATGATTTACAATAGCCATAAGTAAGAGTGCTTATATACAAATAGAAACACAAATAAAGCCCTTTTTAAAGCTCAAACTGGCAGGACCCAAATGCATCATTCACGGACTCAGATGACAGGTAAAAAACCAGACACCTGTACTATGAAGCGAGGTTACTGGGTTCAGGATAACTTCAAGAGTACTTAGTGATGTCAGGTGTAACTTCCTGATAAACATGTACTGTGAATGGTTGATAGGTTTTAACCGGGATTTGCTGCCATGGTAATCTATGATGCACCTCTAGACTGCTCTGAGCAGGTTATGTTCCTGGTTCACTCAGTGTTATCTTATGTACGTACCGAGCCACACCTGGGATACTCGTTATTAGCACAACGACCGAGGCTACGGCTGAAATTACTGTTGAAATTAATACTTAACATAATAGCATCACATTCATATAGTTCAGCCTAAGTGTTCTAGGTAGAACATATTTAACAGTGAGTAACAGGTCATTTTCAGAAATGTGACCCACGTGTTGACTATAATCCAAGTACCCTAATAATTATCACATATTTTATGCATCCTTATATCTCATATTACAAATTAAGATTCTAGAGAACATTCATTGATGAGCCACAACATTAAAACCACTGACAGGTGAAGTGAATAACATTAGTCATCTTTTTACAACACAATGTTCTGCTGGGAAACCTTGGGGTCTGATATTCATCTGGATGTTACTTTAATACATGCCACCCAATTTAACATTATTGTAGATGAAGCACACCTCCCCATGGCAGATGCACTCCCCAATGACAGGGGCCTCCCCCAGCAAGACCGTGCTCCCACCACACCGCAAAAACACCTCAGTCAGTGGGTCAGTAAACTGTGATGGACAGTAATGATTTTATTGTCAGCTGTTTTCCAGATAATTGTTTCCACCTTTTGTAATTGTCTGACTGATTGTGTGACTTTTAGTGACATGAAGTCACCAAAATAAAACACACTGATTAAAACACAAAATCACACAAAGTAAAAAGCTATGGAAACTTACCTGACCACAGTGACTGAAAATATGTTAACAAAGAACAGACTGGGTGCACCCAGGTGGGATTTAAAATGGGCAGCGACTGTGCCAACAGGAGTAGCCCCAAACATTGTGCATCCTGCCTCTGCTTTTACCATTTTTAAATAATGTTCTGAATATATTCCAAGTTTACATCAGTATTCATTCAGTGTTTAGCAGGGCTCTATCTGAATGTGTTCATGCCAGTGAAGCCTTTTGATTTTGAATTTGAGAGAAACTGTGCTTCTACACAAATGTACACACAGATGCAGAATCAGACAAATAAACAAACTAAATCAGTTATTAGACTGATTTATTTGAAGCCAATCTACCAGCTGGAGTTTACTCTGTGTGTGTTTGTGTGTGTGTAGTGATATCCTGATGTGCAGGAACTGTAGCAGGTAAACGGAGGGAATTGTTATGGCTGTCCTAATTGCTGGAGTGATCTGAGATATGTGTAATTTATTTCAATTGCTTTTTGACATTTAGAGAACGGCTTCTACAGTGACTGTGCCTGAGTTCTCTGGCCAGTAATTATTCAATTACACAAGCTAATTGACACCCTGTATTGTCTTTTATAGGTTGATTTATTGGGTAATTGTGCTGCCTCTAAAAAGCCACTTCACCCTTGCTATTGAAAGTCTGTGCTCGTTCTGTTCACTGGGTACTTGTCAGGACCACAACAATGGAGAGAACAAAGATTTCATCATGTTTTTGATTGGAGCTGTTGATTGTTGTAAGTGTTTTTTACATGAACAATGAGTGCTTTGGTTTGCTCCCCCAGCTCTCCAGCTGTCTGTTTGGTAATTCCTAAATCTGTGAAGCATCATTGTAAACACAATGTCAGAGGGATACTGCAATACATGGGGGTCTAATAAAACTTTTCAAAATAAGCTCAAACTCTTGTACCTACATGTGCTCATTACTCACATCTGTACAAACCCATACACTGTACTTGACTGTGCTGCAGCTATCACTCTCTCTGGTGCATATGTGTTACCAATGACACTTCTGTACATGTTGAATTGCAGCCTGTATTGTCACAATTTTATCATGTGAGAAACATAGTGAAATCTTTGGTTGCCACTGGTGGGCTTAATTAAGTTCCTGTACAATTAATCGGCATTCTCAATTACGTCTGTTGAGGAACATATTTTCTTCCTGACTCCATTTGTTTGTAACATATCACACTTGTTTACTTGCTTTCCTACAATGTGTTTGCCCCCACACAGTTAGAAAGAAGCTATTCAACAAATCTCACTATAGTCTACTCTTTATTATATGAATATATTTTATTCTGAGATGAGAGGTGATTTAGAACAGTTGGTGACAGGCCTATGCGTCTCCATTTGCGATCATACTCATTTTAAAAATAGTAAAAATAATAATTCAGAATTTGTGAATTGTGTGTCTTCACTGATATATCGCAAATTTTCTGGCCACACTAGGCATTTAATCTCTACTGTTCTGAAACACTACAAGCTAATAAGTCATGTAGTTGTGTTTGGAATTCCCAAGTGACATCATGCAAATGTGATATATATCTCCTCCATGCTCTCCAGACTGTGCTGGCAGACACAGCAAACTTTCTTGCAGCCACACATATGGATGTGCCATCTTGGAGGAGTTGGACTACCTGTGCATCCTGATTGAGCTGCAGGTACCACCTTATGCTACCAGCAGTAACAAATACATTAGCAGAACACAAAACTAGAGAAGAATCAGTCAGGAAGGATAAGGAGAGGGCAACTGTCTGTGGCCACCACATGCAAAACCATTCCCTTTTTGGGGGTTGTCTTGTTTTTGCCTCTTCATTGCACCTGGTTTCACTTTCATTTGCGCCAAAGCAGGTGTAACCGATTAACAATCACTTGTGTTTCATAAATGGACAGATTAATATCTCTGAAGTATAACTGACTTAGTTTTATCCTGTGATGGTAAATGTTCCCTGAATTTTTCAAGCTGTATAATTCAATCAATACAGTCCAACATATTTGGTCAACAAGAAATGCTAGCAGGATATTTCAAGTAGGCCACAATGAGCAGCCCCCTCTTCCTACGAGTATAATTGTTGTTAAGTTTTATTACTTTTTCAGGACTTATTAGCATATAGTGTGTATCAGAATGGTAGAGATTAAACACCTAGTACAGCCAGAAAATTTGAGATATGTCAGTGAAGACGCAAGATAGGCTACATGGGAATTATGAATTAATCCACTCATAAAACGTGTAATGTAGGGGAAAAAACTGATGCAGGTTTGTTAATGATCGCACTTGGCTGAGCAAACGGAAACACATAGGCCTGTCACCAACTGCTGTAAATCACCTCTCATCTCAGAAAAAACATAAAAATACATCCCAGAATGATCATCTGAATCTTAACTTGCCAGAAATGTGTTCAGAAACTCAAAAACAGTGAAACAGTGCAATGACCAAAGATTGATTTTTACCTGCTGCTTTTGCCACATTTAAAACAGTAGAGAGAAATTGTGCTGGTTAGAGATGTGACACTTAATCTTAGGTGCCTCAGTATGACACTGCACAGTCCAACACAGACTATGACCAAGATTTTATTAGACCACTTGAACCTGCAAGATCACTGTTATTACAGCATATATGAGCCTGTTGATGCAATCCAGACTGGCACTTAGCTGGACTGGTCTAGCACTTGTCTTGAGCTCAACCTAAGCTGTCTTAGCAGTCCTGTCCTTTTTCTGCCACTGTACTTATCACCAACCTTTTTCGATTGCCATCTACTTCCTAATTTCTCCTGTTTGTGGCTGTCTTCCATACCAGGTTTGAGTCATACAGCTTCTCCCACTTTTCATGCCCATTACATGTATTTCCGTCAGCACCACATGAATAGTGGCTCTGTGTTGCAGTCTTTCCTGGTCAATGATGTTGAGTCTGAACAGCAGGACTGTTTTTTTTTCTGTACCTAAATGCAAGTTAACTGCTCCTCTATTTCCTCCCTGCCACCTTTGTCTCCCACACAGTTTTAATGACTTGGAGAAGAAAGTTTCCCCTGCACACAACTCTTCAAAATAATAAATCACAGGATTTCTGCTCACGTTAATTGACATTTGACAACATCATTTGCATAATGATTCAAAACAGCCTCAAGGGAGATGCTTAAGAGGAGGGAAACATTATGGATTTGCTAATTAGTCATCGTCAATTCTTCTGTGTTGTTGCAGTCGTTAGTCTTGGTGAACTAACTTGATCAGACAACCATAGCTTTATGACAGTCGTCATCACTATTCAATCATGATTATTGCTGCTTTTCCTGAGCTGCTGAAATTACCATGTTATAATATGCCTGATAAAACTTCCTGGTAAAGTTTTAAATCAGAATGTATAACCTAATCAAATGAAATCTCCTCCGGTTTATTTATACAGCCACTCATAATAAAAGAATGACTCAAAGACTCAGGATAAGCCACATCTGACTCATCAGCAGTCATTAACTATCAAAGGGTCTGAAACCTTTAATGGACCCACTGAGCTGGGAGCATATCAACGACGTTCCCACGTTCCCACATGTTCATTAATACCATTACATCTGAAGGCCAATGCAGATTGCATTACCTTTTCCATGATTTGCAAAATCTGGAGACCAAAATGCTGGCATAGAATTTGTGCTTGTACCTACATAGGTGAGTTGTTTTGCCTGCACCCTAACTTTGGTGTGTACTGTCTCAGACGCTAGTTTTTTTAACACTGTGTGGTCTATGATAATATAGAACTGATGTGAAGAAATCAATCATAGAACTGACATTATTGTGTTTTTGTATCAATTGTTGTCTATCATATTAGCCAAAATAACAAGCTGATGTGCCAATCTAAGTATATAGGTTTAGCTTTACAAAGAAAAAAAATGTACCTACAAACATTCTGGGAATTTTTTGTTTTTAATGAATCTGAGAATCAGAGAGAATCAGTGGTTTTACAGTTGTCATGGCGCCACAAAATCTTCCACGGATGTGGTTAAGGTGGAAATCCTGGTCTTTAGAGTGTCTTACTATTCCAGCTGGATATCTGATGAGTGGTAAGATATACATGTTGATGGCTTGGGTCTTATTCCTACCATTGAGCTGGCCCGTCAGCACCTGTCTTACCCTCTGGAGTTATTGGATTATGGCTGATTTCTTTGCATCCTCATCATGGCTCTCATCAGCCTGTGGGATGCCCAGCTACTTGTAGCTGTACTATATGTCTGCTATTCTGCCTTCTGGCAACTCCACCCCTTCAGTGCTGATCATCCTCCCTCTCTTTGCTACCATCAGCCACACTTATATGAATTACATCCTGATGTCCTTGCTGTAGATCCTGGTGAGGTGGATCAGTGAGTTGATGTCTTGTTCACCCCTGGTGTACAACTTGATGTCAACCAGGTGTAAGAGGTGTCTGATGGTCACTCCACTTCTGAATCTGTATCCATATCCACTCTTTGCGATGATCTGGTTAAATGTAAATAAATGTGTTGTGTCTGATGTCACTAGGAACTTTTTCAGAATTAAATCAGACCAGGATCTTTCTCTAAACTTAAGAGCTGTAAGAGTCTAAATAGAACCAAACCGTTTCATAATGCTGGAGTGGATACTGTAAAGCAAGATCAGATATTGTGGCAGAAACAAATATGGTGTTTGTGAAAATTGTACTGATGCATTCAGTATCAATGTGTGTGCGATCTGCCTGTGATCTGGCTGTGGTCAAATAGTCAAAAAAAAATTATGTCCTATGCCTTTTCTAACCACTTTTCCTTGACTTCCATGAAAAATGTAATGAGGTCAAGGAAAGATGTGAAGAAGAATTCACGAGGACTAAGGAAAAGACAAGAGTAAAGAGAGAACTGGACTGCACTGACACTATGTAAATGTGAGAAAGTGGATGTTATTGACGTGGCTCACTTTAAATGTTGCTGCCTCAAGGAATTGTGGGTCAGTGTTATCTCTTTTCCTAAAGAATCCTCCAGGGAGCTCTGGCTAAAGGAAATTAGATAGAAAGCACTGAGGCATCTTTCCTTAGCATTTAGAGAATTTGACCAGCTTTTATAATGGTTTCCACTTTGATAATTCTGGGTCACTCAGTTTGGAATCTTCCTATGTGCAGTTCAGATCTGACTCTTGGCAGGAGACAAGATGCAAGCCGTGTCCTCTCTTGTCATAGTCAAACAATTTATACACCCAAACACTCACACCATCCTCTTATCTAGGAGGTCTTGCAGACCTTCACCTTACCCTCTTTTCTGTTTACTGGCAACAGTTGTTATTTGCAAAACCACAAGAAGTCACTTCTCAGGAAAAAGTAAACGTAACCAATTTGTTAGACCAAATGGCCAATTCTGTCATTGTCAACTGCTGTGTGTAACTCTGAGTAATATATTTCCAATTTAAGATTATTATCATAAAATCACAACTGAAACAATAATCCAATAATTAAAATGTGCAAAGAGTATGATTTGTCATGTTAAATGTTCCAATCCATTTTTGTGTCTTTCTATGTACAGTGATTATAAAAAGAAAAAAAGAAGCAATCTAAAGGGCAACATCTTTGGTTTTCTATTTGCTGTTTCACTGATGTTGTCTTTGCACCACTTGCTGTGTTCTTCCGTATCTAATCTTCTCATTGTTTTCCTACAAATTTACTCCAATGCCAGTCAGATACTGGAGCTTATCCTGAAGCTACTGGTACACCAATGTACGATTTCCCCTGTATTCTATTCCTCCAGCTGCTCCATAGAGGAGAGAAATTAATTGAGGAATACCTTGAGAAAGGCCTCCAAACATGGGCAAAGTAGGCTATTTATACTGTAACCGAATGTGAAAGCCAAGTTATTTGGTGGGGTTAAGGAAACATAACCACTGGAAAGAGCAACTGCTAGAGAAGCTGTGAAATAATTTCCTGTCAAGGACATAAAATGGTTCTCAATTGAGGTAAACATTTCTACTTTCAAAAGCAATTTATTTTCTAACAACTGCTGAAAGCAGACAACATACCTTATGTTCCCTTCCCTTGAATTTTCATTTCATGCCCCCCAGCCCCCTTCCTTCACACGTGAGTGTTTACCACCCACTTGCAGCCATGACGAGAGCTAGGGTCTGGAGATTGGCAGTGAGAAATTGCCTGGTTTCTGAGTGGATTTGGATTAGGGTCAATGCAATGTTATTTTGGGGGAAAATACCTTCACCGCTTTCCATTGATTTTCATATTTTCATCCCCATTTTCCCTCAACAATTAAAACTACATTACTGGAGTACAGTCTTTGATAAATGGATCGGCCCATATGGTACCATTGTTAGGCTTCTGCATACTGCCATGTTGAAATTTGACAACCTGGCCATTATACACAGACATGTATATAATGGCCTTCCCAACTGGGAGCCAATCATACATCGGGGAGGTTAGTATTTCAGTTAGTATACAGTACATAACAATAAAAAAAAAGGCTTTTGATAAGGTTCATGTGAAAGGATGATAGGCAAAAGTGATGGTACCCTTACCCCTCACTGAAACAATGCTCCATTCTTCCTGAATAGTGTTGGAATTAATTATTTTTTATCCATACCTGCATGTCTTTGGTTTGTCATAGTCTATTCTAAACAAAGAAGCTGTGAAAAGAACTGATTTCTTGATAATTCCAGTTCTTCTAAAATGGCCTGGAAATAATTTGTACCTCTAAGAAGTGATGATAGATAAGTGGATTGTAGGGATATTTCAAGCAGAAAGTTGTCTTCAGTTTGTATCACAGGTGTCTATAAAGAATGGTACTCATTGTGAACCACACTAAACATGGACAAGAGAAAGAAAGGAAGAGTCTGAGGAGATAAAGGCTACAAGACCATCTCAAAGCAGCTGGATGTTCCTGTGACTACAGATGCTAATATTGATTGAATATTGATACTGAGCTAACACAAGTATCTTGTTAAATGCAACAACAACAACAAAAAAAAAAAAACAAAAAAAAAAACCTGCATCTGAGGGATTGGTGGAGCAGGACTACAAGTCACCAATCAGGGAGCAGGAGGCAGTTGAGATGAGGGAAGGCCACGCCTTCCCAACTGGAGCCAATCATACATCGGGGAGGTTAGTATTTCAGTTAGTATACAGTACATAACAATAAAAAAAAGGCTTTTGATAAGGTTCATGTGAAAGGATGATTTACAAAGACTTACAATGCTTGTCAGAGCTTTTCTTACATTTAATGGCAAGTTGTCCACCTGTCTCATCTGTGGCTCCTGTGTGCAGACGCATATGGTGAGACTATGTGAAGTCACGGAAGTGGGAGAGAAACGCGAACATAAGTCTAGCTTTCTTTTTTCTTTGCTCTTCTTGGGAGGGTGGGGGATCCTGTTGGTGAGCTGGTATTTTTATCCTGTGACCATCCACAACTGTAAGAACTGATTTGAAGAAACATAATAGATGAAACACAGCAGACATGACAATCAAGGAACTGACTTTTTCTCAATAATAACAAGTAACTTGGGGTAGAGGAAATACCTGTTTCCACTGCATTATTTGTGCTTTCCCTCATAACTTATTTGGATTCGTGTACATCTCTAGTGGAGAGCACATGTTGGTCCAATGTCTCCAGGTGTTCAACTGGGTTGAGATCTGGTCTCTGTGAAGGCCTCATGATTCACATCATATTCATACTCATCTAACCATTTAGTGACTAGTTGCGCCCTGTGGATGGGGTCAGGACAGAAATGTTTCATCCTAGATTAAATGGGATCACTCAGAACAACTTAGTATTGATTTACAGTCCCCCCCAACACACACACACATACACACACACACACACACACACACACACACACACACACAGCATAACAGAGCCACTGGATCCCCTCTCTGTAGGGGTCAAGGATTCAGGCCTGTACTGTTCTCTTGGTGTACACCACACATGCAATCACCCACTTGTGGAGAATATGGTGAAGGACGACTCATCTGACCATATCACTTTCCTCCACATCTCTGTAGACCTGTGTCTGTGGTGAACTCTAACATGTGCATTCATCTTTGTAATAAGGGGTTCATACACAGCAGCCCTGCTATAGTATCCCTCTCTATGTGGTGGTTGATGGACTTTTGTTGCTGACAGTCTGATCATGTCCTGCACTGACATTCTCAGTCACCCGAGGAAGAGTTGCTCTTCTGTTTTTCCTTATGTATCACACTAATTCACAGGCATGACAGTCATTAAATGTGTGCTGACTAAAGCTCCTGCTGTCTGTGCACTAACAATGAACCCTCTTTCACTTAGATGTGTTCCTCTGGCCATCTTGATACTAAATCAGAATCAACTGGGCTTGCTCAGCATCAGAGCATGATTGGATGTTAACTGCTTAATTACACCATGCAGTGTGCCTGTTTGGAAGCATCTGCATTTGTTATGTTTCTCTACTAATTAATTCAGATTTTTTTCCATTAATTTGTCATCCATCTATACATAACAAGTAAGAATCAACAACATGCAACTTCAAACCAGGCCAGAGGAAGTGTTTTATTATTCGATTGTCTTTGTAATGGCCAAGTGGCTCGACATAGAATTATCATGAGCGAAGTTCAATATCTATGGTAGTTGTAGTGGTATGCTGAGGAGCAATAACTTGGTAAGTGGAGTTCAAGTCAAAACTATCAGGGATAGCAGTCCTCTTACACATGAGCACATCCCCTCCCGGGCAAAAACCATCATTGACAACTGCTCTTTAGGCTTAACAGCTGCAAAACGTTTAGCTAAGGAAGGATCAGCCTTCTGAAATACAACTCTCCCCCCTACCTAGTCTCAATGGAGTTTCAGCAAAAATTTGGAGATTACACAATGTCAAATCATCAACCTTAAACAGATTCAGCTTTTTGAGACTGAGAATTAGTCACAACAGGATAAATAACATGAGAATTATTCTGGTCACATGGTCCAGAAGCCACAGGGTCTGGTCTGTCACAAGAGATGGGTTGCAGGGTTGCTGGGGCCTATCCAGCTGACACTGGGCAAGAGGCAGAGTACACCCTGGACAGATCTCTAGTCCATCAGTCTTGTGTCTTTTTTTGACCCAACCAGCCACCCCAACATCCTCCTAACATAGATGTTGTTGTCTTTATACTGTGTCATCTACTGTATTTCCATCGTAATCACTACAGCTGCTAGACGCCACAACAAGACATCATTATATGTTGTAATAAGCTGCTACATAGTTGACATGGGCTCATTTTTAACTTGATGACAACCTCTCAAACAATTCTCTACTTACCTGAGAGGGTTTGCTACCTTACCATACCGCTTTATCTTCAGTGGTGTGCCCAAGTACAAGGGCCATTCAGTGTTGCTACACAAAAATAGTAAAGTGGTGCTGGTCTGTCTAGCACCCATGAGCTCACTCAGCTGGGTCTGATCTTATATGGTAACAAATAAATGATCTCACTAATCTTTAGTTATAGGACTAGGTTTAGATCCTGGATGAGCCCCAATTATTACCAGGGTAGAGGTTTACTGCATGAACGTTTATTGAAATAGATGAATACATGAATGAAAAGCATATACCCAGCACCACAAAGGTGCCGCTGCAGCAGGGTGGGGAGAAAGAGAGCTGAACAGAGGATCTGCCTATACAGGCTCAACAACAAGGCCAACAAGGCAGCACAGGTGCTTGTCAATCAGCTCATCAAGCTGGAGCCTGAAACAGGAAACACCAAAACAAAACAGGATGTAACAGGCATTATCTATTCATTTATATATTGTGTTAGCAGATAGGCACTACAGCTTCATTAGCGGCACAATCCTGCCCTGCTGTCTGCACTTTTCACCACCTTACAGTGGCTTAAAAAAAATCCCACTTTAACACATTAGACTTCCCATTTCACCCAAGATAATTACACAATTATCCTGCTTCATTCAAAAAAAATCCATCCAGGGGTAATTGGTATGTTGGGTGGGGGGAGTTACCCAGAATTGCAGCAAGGGTCTAGGGGAACAAATCCAGATAAGTCAGGCAGAAAAAGGGAGGGGAAAAGCTGCACTTATTCGATTTTAATCTCACCACTTTGCAAGCATTTAAATAGCCTTCATCAGACTCCTGGCTTGCAGCCCTGCCACTAACCTGTTATCAATGCAGAAAATGTCCATTTTAAATGTCAGTGTGAGCCCAGAATGGAGACACAGTAACAGGTGCTCGGCCTGAGGTGAACTGCAGTAATTCCCCCATTATTGGTTTCTCATAGAGCTGTTACATGTTGCATTGTTGCTGCTTGGGACACAGCATTTTGTGGGTAAAAGCAGAGTTCAATTATTGGCACAGAAACACATGCAAAGGCACACAATGGCTAGCAGAATAAGGTCTACCCAGGCTACATCTGTAGCCTATGAAAGAACCTTGATAAAAGTAATTGAATTTTGCTGTGATAAGATTAACTTGTGGTAATTGTGAGCAGTAGGAGCCTTGAGTCCATACAAAGGATGCATACACATACTGTATGACAGTAGGGAATAATCACATCCTCTCCCAAGAATATATGCAGAAAAACAAAAACAACTGTGAAGGAATCAAGTCTGAAATCATGCTCTCAGTGGCCGACTCACCCAAATGGCTATGGATGTCCTGATTACCATGCAGACTCTCATAGTCCTTTTAAATGTGCTGAGATGGGCTTTAAACAAGATTCAACACTTTAAACCCCAGCAGACTTAATTAAGGGTGGGACCTACTGCATGCAGAGACGAGTGGGGAGAAGGAGAGAGGATTGGATCTGTGGAGGAAGGAGGAGGTATGGAAATGGGGGGAGGGGTGGGAGGGTGCACTGATACAGTGAGAAAGGTGGTGTTTGTGCTTCATTTCTGCCCACCAGCTAATGTCCACACTGATCAACCTGCCCAGTGGCTGCACATAGACACGAGTCATGAACACACACAAAGCTGCAATGTGCCTTAAACTCACATTTCTTTGCCAAAACACCCTGAAATATCAAACAATGCAAAGCCGTGGGGGGCACTGTGTGTGCTGTTAAAGCAGCCCAGTCTCGTTTCCATGCAGCTTTTACATGTTTCCAAGAGATATGCATAATTACAGGGTTTGTACATAATTGCTCCAACACATTGCAGGGAAAAAGCCAGGTTTATTCTTTTTTTAACACTGGCTCTGAGAAAACAGACTCGATTTCTTTCTCCCTCTGCTCTCCGGTCTGAACAATTAAAACAATGTGGCTGTCTTGGAAAGGAGTTCTGCTCTCATTATCACCTTCTCTTCTCCCCCCATCAGAACATTTACTGCTTAAAAAGAGGCCCAGGCACCTTGGCATTGAAGCACACTTTCTTTTTCTTGTCTGTTTTCCTCTCCTGTCTTCTCTCACTGCCTTTCTCTGCGCTCGTGCTGGAACAGAATGTGTTACAAAAAGGGAAATGTAAATAAGATGGAGTCTGCGGCTCATTCTGTTCTTCTGCAAAACAGAGCATGCAAAGCGTCTTAAGCAATCAAAGGAACTTTACATAAAGCAAGTTTTACTGGTCTTCTTCAGAGTCTGGAAACAGATGCACACATTGTTCAACCTGATACCAGCACAACACACAATTTTGGAATGTCAAGTGAAAATATTAGAAACTGTCAAAATGTTCTTTATGTGAGATGTAAGTGAGTTTATTGCAGTGATGCTCAGTATGTTCCTGCCTGGACAACCTTTGAAGCTCTGACACAACATATGATGTAGGATGTATGTTTGTGTCTGAGTGAAATGTCTTGTCTCACTGTCATGGTTCTGAGGGCTTTTTTCTGACTGCTAAAGCCCATTAATAACCTGGGATATTGTATCTCTGAGTGTTGCTATTGCCTCTACGTGAAAAAAGGCTTCATCCTTTCAGTCTCTATCATGGCAGAAACTTGGCTATTATCCAAATGCTTTGGCTCCATAGAATTGTGTTGAGGGAAGAGATTTGTTCCTCACAGGATTGATGAAAGCTTCCTTTAGCTGCCGGGATGCTCTCTCCTGACAGCAGCACCTTCAGTGTTGTTTGTAGGCCCCGTGATTTTCCACCACCTCGATCTCACTTTATCAACACACAGAAAGGAGCCATGTCAGTGGTGTGATTGACAGCTCCCTAAGTGGTTACTCAGAGCTTCGCACTCAACACTCAGTCTGTTATCCAATTCAAATTTTAGGCATATCTACATCTGGGAGAGACGCTTATGCTGGTGTCATCTGGTTGTACAAAAAAAGAATCAGCCGACTCACACAAAGGCTGTCAAACACTTCCTCTCCTATTGATCAACACAAGAAAATTGTAGAATTATAAGACCCCACGCACCGTCAGCCCTCTGTAGAGGTCTGATGATAGTCTTTTGCAGCGGAGTTAATTCTCTTCGGCTTAGAGTGGGATTAATTTTTCTTAAATGTCATGGTCAGAGTGTATGTGGCCCAAATTGGTCTCTGCTGACAGTCCACAGACAGTGATTGTGGTTGGCTGCGATGATGTATCAATGCAGCAGGAACACTTCTTTATCCCAGAACAATATACACCACTCGGGGGACAGAAGGGCAGAAAAAAAAACACATCCCTTTACAAGATAAAATTACTTTTTCCTCCAGAAAGTCAGAAAAATGATAGGAATAATACACCATTCATAGTATCGGACAGCAGGGAGAGGGAGGAAGCTGGGCATGTTTTATATGCTTTTCTCATACTCATATACCCCACTGCTGACCAGTGCAGAAAAACCAGGTATCCTAATGTTTAAAAAATAACACCTTTATTGGTACCTATTGAATCCAGTTGCAAGCAATGCAACTTGTAACAGATAAGGACCTGATGGAATCTGTCTTTGCTCTATCTGAACTAAAATGGTCTCTGTATGAGTTAAATGGAGGAGCCACATTGACAATTCAAATCGAACAGCGCTTTGCAGGCAATTCACCCTGTAATCTACATGCTTCCCTCACCAGCTGGCCCCAGCTAGATTGCATTTTATATACAAAAGGCCTGCTTTTGTGAGGGCCGTCATATTCACTCACAATCTAATAAGGTCCAGAGATTTACAAGTGCATCCATAAGAACGCACATGGAGAATTGTGAAAGCCTCCTGAAAACTATTGTAAAGGGAAATGGAAGAGTTTGATAATAGTTAAGTTGATGCCCACATAGGTTCCTCAGTGCTAAGGAAAACTTTTTAATCCCTAACACCAAGGTTTATGGCTCTGCCTTTACATTTAAAAATATCACTTTATGCCTTGGATGCTTATTAACATGACCAATTACTCTGGAAACAATGTTTTCTGTGCAACATTTTTAGACTTTACCCTGGTTACTTTACACTGTTCTTTAATTATTTTTTTTACTTGTAACAGATAGTAAATCCCATATATCCCAGCTGCCTGTATATGTCAATATGTCCCCTCACAGTTATACATCAGTTACACCCGCAGCACGCTACATCAAACATATACAATAAATGTACAAGCAGTGCACCCTTAACACATGCAATTTGTTTTTCTGTGGTTGCCGTAGGGATAACACCAAGCTCTGACCTCTTGAGCCTGGAGGAGGTCTCTCAGTAGCCTCTCCTTCATGAATCTTTTAGGCCAGGAGAGTCTGCAGTTCAAAGTTCCTGTGAACCCAAGAAATAATAAGCTCCCTGATTAGTGTGGCTAAAAATACCCCTCGCCAAAAAGGCTCTAGGTCAGCCCTGCTTGGGCATGGACCATTTACATGCTGGAAGGCTGCTGATGAGCATCTCTAGCTGGAGGGGATGAACACATAGCACCTGACAGAAAATCTGCTGTTGGCTGATCACGCATTGAGTATCTAAACACCCCAGACCTCACTCACTGGTTGTTTAGGTCACTCTAGTTCACCGGATAATAGTTCACTGGAGGGCCTGGGAGACCATGTTGGACAACTGCAACACCAACATCCACAGGGTCCAGCGGCCTGGATGGCCTCAAGATGCCCTGCAGTTCGTTGGCATTTACAGTATTTCAGTCTTGTATCCAAGAGTGATCCAATCAAATTCTTAATTAAAAATATTGACATATTGTGTATCAGAGCAGAGCTTGTTAAAAAAAAGGATTTGGTCTAATTCATTACATATCTGCAGCTGAGTTTAAATCATGAACAGTGACCTGTGAGGGAATTTTGTGATTCTTGGGTGTCATATATTTGCATATATTTGACCTAAACTCAAAATTAGTTTGATATTAAATTAACTTTTTAATGTCCACAGGCTCTCTGGACACACTCAGGCCACACTTCGGGGATCCCCGAATTCAACCTACAGAGAAAAAAGGAACAGTGGACAGTAACAATGTGAAATGTAAGCCGTGTCATGCAAATGTTGCAGGCCACACTCTGACCACAGTAAGTGCTGTTATCAGCAGCCTGAGATGATGAGCTTAAACATAAACAATACAAAGGTGAGATGGGGTTTGTCAAGAGGAGATCACCCAGCTCATTACTGTGATGATCACCAAGGACATGTTCCCTGTGAGCTTTGTATATGCTTCTATGCACTAATTGCTGCGCTGGAGACAGAGTATAAAGGTCCTTCATAGAGGAGCATCATACCATGAAAGGCTGTAACGATAAACACATTACACTGTTCTCTTATTTGTTTCTGTCCTGTGTGTCTGTTTTCTATTTTCTCTTTTTTACATTCTATGTACTGTATGTACTTTTAGAAAACTGTCTATGAATGGAGTAATTACTACAATTTTTTTTGTCATTTTGTTTTAATGTTCTTAAAACTAAACAACACAATACACTGTTGCCATTTCTTCCACATTTTAGTTTTTTGTTCCTATCAACATGACATCAGTGACAAAACTGCTGTGGAAGGATTTGGTTAGGTTAAGCACAAATATTGTAATTATTATAATTAGTAGTAGTATTAATATCATTATTATTACCATTGGCAAAAGCAGAATGAGCTGTAAATACAACACTGACATGTTATCTCCTGATAAAGTTGATATGGTGAACATTTATGTCAGCCTGTATGTTCTTGACCATGCTGATGATGTTTGTTGTATTCTGCTTCTTGGTCTTCACTGGCTCTTGAGGGAAACCTCTGGCTCTTCAGTTGCTAAAGTCTCCACTCTTTTCACCAGCTGCCCTCTGACTGAGTCTGTCTGCTGTTTACTGCTGAGCAGGTAGAGGACAGTGAATTTATCAGAGCTTTTGGTTTGAAAACAACTGAATGTGTGCTGTCCATTCCTGCTGCAAAGATGGTCAAACTGCAGATTAATACAACTTTATTGCAGGATGTCCTGGATAACAGAATCCTTTATATTTGTACATAGTCCTGCACAATCCCAATTTTGTGAACCTACACCTACATGCTCAGTACTGAGACCAACAAGTAACTGACAATTATCTTTATATAAACCTGACCCACTCATTTAAACTGTTAAACACACAGTCACTGGTCTGAGGTTATCTGCCATTTTGTGTGATGCACTGTCCCATTCAGGTGTGCAAAGCAAATTGACATAAAGATAACCAGTTTTGTGGTAATCTGTCAACACATCCAAACTGACTCTCCATTGCTATGAGTCAGCTGCATTCTGTTGTGGGATGATGATAAATTGAAGGGTGAGGGGCTGTGTCATAGACAATTCCCAAGAAAAATACCATAGTGGTAAATGAAGCTAGATAAAAATCATGCTGGTTTAGATGTTTAAAAAACCTGCACGTTTTTCATGTTAGTTCCACATACCCCACAGCCAGATTTAGTTCATTTTACCGCCACTGGTATGACCTGTGCCTATACCCATGAATTCATTTAAACATTTTTTTCTCATTACACATTATTTTTGCCTGTTACTTGTGGGGTACAGGTATGTGATTCTGCATAGTTGGCAAATTTGTGGTAGTGTTGATGAGCATGAAATGAGTAATTTGCTCTGTATTAACAGAATGATTACTCATTATTCCTTATACATGAATTTGTCATTTAGATGCATAATGTATGCATGCTGCCTGTGTTCAAATATTCTAAAATAGCAAATAGAAGTATTATTCATAGTGAAAGAACATTCTTTGTCTCAGTCTGTGCTTTTTGTAATATCCTTAACATATGACATATTTTCCTGCATGGCATGCAACAGTCATAATGAATTTTGGTTTGGGGCTTTGGTTTTGTTCCAGTGAAATATATTGTCAACTTATAAATGGCTGTGACATTGTTCCAGTGTGTAGCCTTGGGCACATGCTGCTGTAAATGTTTTAGCAGTGCTGGACTTAAATAACACCCTCTCCCTGCTCTCAAAGTATACTGTACACACTCCTTTGAACCAAGTATGAGGTGTGATCAGAGAAAAAAATAAAAATAATTGGGAAATGTGGTTTTACAGGTTACATGCTGAATCTATTTCTTGGTGAAGACACAAATCTTCACAGCTCACAAATACAGTTTCATTTTTTTAGGGGAGGGGAATTTGTTTGCATCACATGACGTGTTTCTCTAATGCAACACCAAAAATAAACATTCTCACCAATGGAGGAAATACCAATGCCATGATATAAAAATACTCCATTAAAAGTGAAATCCTGCAATTAAAATCCGATGTGAAATGCAGGACAGATTTACCTCTTCAGGTCTCAAACAGTTAGTAGAATAAGGTGTGGAGCATGACAACAGGCCCTAACCACTGCTTTACTGTGAGTGGGTCAGGAACTATTAGATCTGTCAAATTAATTTAATGGAGTAAAAAGTACAATATCCCTTCATGAAATATAGTGGGGTAGAATTATAAAGTAGCATAAAGTGATACAATGAATATCACATTGTATCACATGGTGGGCGTGACAGTGAGTGATGATGATGCACAGACAAACTCCACAAAGAGCCGATTAAGTTACATAATAATTATTCATCTTTTTGCCATATAGCAAATATTTTGGCACAGAAGAATTAGATCTATCTGGCTTTGGACAGACACACAATATCAGTTTACAGGCTCAATTCACTGTTGGTTTTGTTCTTTTGAGATTTGATGACAGAGGTAAAATATAGAAAAACATCAGACTTACCCTTAAAACACAGAAAGACCAGTACAACACTAACCATTTATTGTTCAGTCAGTTTTCTCAGTCATTTGAAAGTATCTTAAATGCTTTAAAGCGACTCTTTAGACACAGGAGGCCCACTGTTAGCTTTGACCCCACATTTGTCATTCCCTCTCCTCCCTGTTCACCCCACCCCACCTGTCTCCAATCCTGGGGACAGATTAATGGGGTGAAAATTTGGGCCGTCTCACCAAAGGGACAACTGTCATCTATTTTGCTGTTAGTATTCTGCCACAGGAGGACATATTCAGCAGGAGGTGTTTGTGCTCTCTTGCTTTCTTCCAAGCACACGCACACACACACACACACACATACACACACACTTACAAACACATACACTCTGCTCTCTTTCTTCCAATTTTATATTTAACTTCAACCTGTCAATTAAAGAGTGAGAGGGCAACTAAGAAAAAAGACAGAGGGAGAGGAGACAGCAAGAAGCACAGAACTAATTAGGCAACTGTGTAATTTTAATTAGCTGTTTTGATAATTAAACTAATTAGTTCCCCTGTGTTTCCACAACATGCAGCCGACTGGAGGTTTTTTTATATCAAGGCTTCAGAGCTCCACTCTGTTGGTTAATTAGTCACTTTTGCATCAGAAAGCTTTATTGATAGCCTTAATTTGCAGTTGAAATGAGAAATCTGCTGTCAATAATTCGGATAATTGCCCGCTGTTTGATTGCAGAGAACAAAAGTAAGCGGCCCCGGCTCAACACATCTGCAAATCCCCAGGGTCGTTTCCTGAATGCTTAGGCTCTGTGATCTACATATCAGCAAATAAGCTCCCCCCTGCCTGCTTCTCCTTCTTGACCTGAGAATCCAGCTAAATAAGGCAAAGATTGACCCACCACACCCCTCTCCCATCCCTGGTCCCAAAACACCTCCTTAAAACACCACCCACAGCCCAGCCTGTGATTCTTCCTCTTCTGCTTGCTAACTTTAAGTGTCCTGCATGCGCGATAATTGGAAAAGAAGGCAGGGGAGGAAAAAAACAGAGGGAAAGTCACTGCTTGCTTTGTAGCTAATTAGTGTCCTTGGAATTAAATGAGCAGCTCGTTGTGCACCTCCAGCTCCTGCGGCCCATGTTTGTGAATTGAATAATTGATTCTCCTCCACTAATCAGAGAGCAACATAATGAGCCAGTTTAATTAAATGGGGATCTAACCTGGCGAACACTGGGAAAATATTTGCTCGTTTACGGTTAATCAGGAATAACACAGTGAGTGGGGGAGGGGAGTGCAGGATGGGAAGAAATATTGGTTGTGTGTGTGTGGATGCTGGGTAAACTTTGAAGCAGCTGAACAGGGAAAACAATTGTGCTGTCGGGGTTAGTCAGTGCCAGCAGTAACCCTGCTGTCATTGACCATGACTGCATTTCCATGGACTCAAATATTCTGACTTTCATTTTAAATCAGACTATTGTCACCAGGCTGTCTGATTGGATGGTTAGTACAGATATTTTGCTCATATTCTAGTTTCCACACAGAACAGAGTCTTATTAATAACTGATTCACATGGTGCTGCATCACAGTTTCTCCTCTTAAAGGAATAGTTCAGAACAACATACTGCTACTAAATTATTTTTACATAAAGTAGCTTATATCTGCACTATATGAATGTATGGATACAGGTTCCTATAGTTGTAGCTTTGCTGCAAAGAGAGGATTTAATCAGACTCCAGTCTGTGCTTACCAAGAGGCCAGACGGTAAATAATCTGCAAAAGAAAACTGATCATTGTGTTGTAGATGGGTACTGTTGTAATGCAAGTCAACAGCTAGTGAGGAAATCTAAAGCATATACAGGTTGTTAATTTAAATGCTTAAAATCACTTCTTTTAACATCAAGGAAGTGATTCCATCATTCAATGCCATGTCTCAATATAACAGAGGACTGTGTGTTAACTTTAGTCCCTCCCAAATCAATCATCTTCTAGACGGCACTGCAGGCTCAACACTCGACTCTATTGCCCAAACAAAAGAGGCTGGCTCCATGCTCCATGCTAAACACAGGGTCCTTACAAACAGCTGTAAAACCTGATATATACCTAGACTGTTTTTCTCCTATTGACTTTCATCAGCTAACTTCAACAACTTCTTCATTAAACCATCAACAACATTTTGTTCTTGTACCAGTTCTATTCACCTTGTGCTTCCTTTAGGCAACATTATCAGGAATCACCCCATAAATTTCCATGGTTATGCAGATGATACTAAACTATACTTGTCAGTGAAGCCTGATGAAATCAATCAGTTAGCTAAACTTCAATCATGCCTTAGGGATATTAAGACTTGGATGACCAGCAACTTTCTGCTATCAAACTCAGACAAAACTGAAGTTATTTTACTTGGCCTCAAACACCTCAGAAACACATTTTCTAATCATGTAGTTACACTAGGTGGCATTACCCTGTCCTCCATCTCCACTGTAAGGAATCTCTGATTTTTGTTTGATGAGGATAAGTCCTTAAAATCCCACATAAGACAAACTTCAAGGACTGCCTTTTTTCACCTGTAATATTGCCAAAATCAGGCACTTGTTACTTGTAGGCTGCACTATTGTAATTTATCATTATTTGGCTGCCCTAACAAATCTCTAAAGACTCTCTAGCTGATCCAAAATGCTGCAGCATGTTTACTGACTAGAACCAGAAATGGTTCACTGGTTATAAACCATTCTATTTCAAAGAGCATATAGTTCCCTATTATTCAACTAGAACCCCGTTCTCCCAGAATGCTAGTTTACTGGTGATTCCTAGAGTTTCTAGCAGCAGAATGGAAGGCAGAGCCTTCAGCTATCAGGCTCCTCTATTTTGGAACCTTCTTCCAGTTGAGGCAGATGGCCACCCAACCTGTCCAGTTCTGCTCGAGGTTTCTGCCTGCTCCATGGAAGTTTTTCCTGTCACCAAGCCCTGCTCATGGTGGGATTTGTTGGGTCTCCATAAGTAATATTATAAAAAGTATGGTATAGACGTGCTCAAAAGGAGGAGGGATACACAGAAACTGTGCCAGCCTATATCAGTAAGGGTACTTTTGATGACATGGTCACTAAAACCAGCTCCAGACAGCTCCAGGGCAAACCAAAAGTGACTGATAGTAGGGGTTCAGATGTTGCTGAGGATTCAAGATGCTGCTTTCAGATCCAGGGAGAAGGCAGCCCTCAAAGCAACAACAACTAACCTGCCACATGGCATGGAAAATTAACAGCCACGTTGCTGACAACAGAGACACACAGTGCTTGTCGAAGGGCATCCAGGCCATCGCTGACTTTAAAGACTGTGGTCAGCAGCACAAAGTTCCTGGGAGTGTAGATGACAGAAGACCTCTCCTGGACCTCACACCACAGCACTCTGGAAGAAAGCACAGCAGCATCTCCACCTCCTGTGTCTACTTAAAAGGGTGAACTTCCCTCCACCCGTCCTCACCATGGTTTACAGAAACTCTATGACAGCATCCTGATGACCTGCATCAATGTCTGGTATGGGATCTGCACAGACTCTGACCAAAAGACCTTACAGTGGACAGTGAAAACAGCAGAGATCATCAGTACTTCTCTCCTCTCCATACAACACAATGGTGCACATGCATGGTCATCACCACCCACCTCAGCCACAGCTTCTTCACCCTCTTACTATTTGGCAGGAGGTACTGGAGCATCAGGACCAGTTTCTTCCCTCAAGGATCCTCAACAGTTTGCACACAATTTCAGCACTGCTCAGGAGATCATATTAAATCCAAGTTCAGAAACTTCCAGTGTAAGGAATAATGAACGAAACTGCTGGTTTGCAACACATCAAACATGGTGATAAATGAATAGAGTCATATTTTGCCAAGTACCGCAAGGAAGTGTGTTTGAATATGCAGATAATATACCAGTGGCATCGCTTGGCATAAAGCTCTACTGGGTCACAGGCCCCCTGAATTAATGCAATGATAAATATGCCTGATAAAATGCCTCCCCTGGTGATGAGAGTTTGTCCCCAGTTTTTGTCCCTTGTCTGCTTGTGTGTTTCTGTGCGTCATCGGCTGGGTGTGGCTGACCTACTTCTTCATATCTCGCCGAACCTCCTACCTACCTGCAGTTCATCACAGTTAACTGCCACCTCCTCCCCTGCAATATACGAGAGGGCTTCAAAAAGTTTTTGAATGTTCTAACAGTAACCCTTAAATGCATGTTGCAACGCAAAAATAAACATAATAACTTAAACTATTTTTCCAACTGTCCTTTTTCCACAAATGTTTTGAAGCCCCCTCATATAAGCTTGGTCTTTTGTCGTCGCCAGTTTGGTGTTAACTTCAGTGTAAAATGCTATGGCCGACTCTTTACCTTAGATTCTTGTGGATTTAGTTTTTGCTGAACCTGAGAATGCCTTACTTGTCTCTCCTGTGCTGCAGACCTGCCAGACCATCCTGTTTCTGTTCAGCCACATTCAGCCTCACATTCTTTGTCTTCACCAAGAACCAACTCATCCAACTCAGCCCTCGCCTCTGGATCAGTACTTTCCAGTACCTTCACATCATCCACCAGCTTCCTGGCCTCATCAAGATGGACATCAGTTCCCCTTTAGCCAGATAAGAGAGTCTGCTTTGAGTTAAACCCCTCTCCCTCAAAACACAGACTTTGCCTGGCCTTTAGCACAACCTACCCCCTCAGAGCTCACTTGCCAGAATCTGTTTTGCACATTCAACTGTTTGTACAATAAACTGATGAAACATTCAGCCTGAGTCCATGTCAAAATGGTCCATTTACCTTTAGTACTTTTACTTTAGTACTTTTAGCACACACACACACACACACACGCACACACGCACAAACTGATACTCTTTGATTATCTAGAATATTATACATGTTGCCTTGGTATAACTATTGCACTTGTAATATTGCACTGGTTGAGGAATAGCATAATGTTGAGACACATGTATTTCTGATATTATGTTATACAAGTTGTCAAAGCTGTAATAGAAAGAATTTTATCATAACTTAATACACTGTATTATATGTTTCGGTCGTATGAGTTGATGCTGAACCTAACCACCCCACAATCAGATCATTGCTGGAGCATCTTAAAATGTAAGTGTATCACGGCATTCACCTGCCTGTCAGATATGTTCACCAGCCTCTGGCAGCAAGATGACTAGAGTACACTGACCTTTCCTTATCACTGTGGTGGAGAACTGAAGACCCTTAGCCAGGGTCCCTGTCAGTGCAGCCACAGGGTAGCCAGGGCCTGATAACAAAGTTGGCCCACAGCTGTGAACCTGAAGTCCATCACAGCTCTGGGTGGACTGAGCAGAGGTGATGAGGAGGTCAGATGTCCTCTACTGCATAAAGTTTGGATAGAAAAGTGTATTTGTGATGAAGCTGTAATCATGTCTGGCCACACTGATCACAGCTCTAACAAGTACATTTAGACAAACTGTAATTAAACAAAGCCATTACTAAGAATATTTACAGCATCTTTCAACTTCTTTTTACATTGAGGGCCACTAGGTCAGATTTGGCAGAGAATCTGAAAGGAACTGTTGTCACTATCTTGGATGTCTTCCTGCTGTATCAGTATCTTCAGTCTCATTTAATTATGCACTCCCTCTGTTACACTCAGCTACCCAGTATTATACAATGAAAATGTCTAAATTATTACTGAGGGAAGGTAATCAAAGGAATCCTCTAGTCTCTATAACTTGGTTCTCATTTGTGTACTTTTATTGAGCATTCACATCGATAATAATAATAATGTGCTCATCAATTTAATAGCTGAGATCTTGGAATACAGCCACATCACTGAGGAGAGGTCTGACAGGATGATCAGACAGGTCGGAAACAAACCTCCAGGATATCCAGATTTATTTGGGGGAAAAAAATAAACAGAGAAAGTAATACCCAAAACATCTATCATACACGGCTGTCTTCACCAGGGAAACAGCAAAACTGGTTGTTTGTTCAAAATCTACTCATGTTTACATTTTCAGAATAACTTTTAATGACCACACAACTGAGGTCAGTGGAATCTGCTCTCAGTACAGCATGGAAAATGAACTCTATTCAACAGTAACATCAAACAGAGGCAGATCTCAGCATCACATTAGACATTAGAAACAATAACTAGCAAAGCAGACAGCATTCACAGATGCCGCGAAACAAAATTCACTGACAATATTCACATTTTTGGTGCAGGAGCTGTAAGTGCAAGTCTTACTGCAGTGGGCAGGGACCTACAGTGCCACTCAGAGGGCATCGGCTGGAGGAGGTTGTGAGCTCGGTGAGAGAGGTCAAAGATTTTTTTGATCTTTTGATTTCAAACTGAAACTGCTGAACCAGACTGTTATTGGTGAGGTAAGTATGTTACCTTTGATGGCTGTGTAGAACAGGATGAAAGGGCTTTGTTTCACTAACATTTTTAGCAGTATTAGGGAAAGCAGTCTCTCTGACTTTTCTTGGTAATGTGGTCAGTGTTGATGTTCCATTTGAGTGTATTGCTGATATGGGAGCTAAGGAATTTTCATGGGTCAGTGATGGTTATGTGTTCTCCTGAGATTTTGAGGAGGGCTGCACTGGAGGTGATTCTCAAGGCTCTTCTTCATTATTAACTCCAATTATTGTTGTACCATGTGTATATTTAAGTGGTGATGGAGCTGTGGTACGATGTCAAGTGGTTTGTGTGGAGGTAGAAGAGCCAGGCTGAGAGGACACAGCTGTGGTGGTGGTGGGAGGGGGGTAAAAGGCTATCAAATGATTTGGGGATCTTGGTTGTTTGGCACAGGGATTATGGTTGAGTTCTTGAAGCACAGAGAGGGAGGTGTTGAAAATGTCAGTGAGCACTGGAGCCAGATGTGTTGCACAATGTCAATGTAGAGCTGGAGTGATCCTGTCCAGGCTCTCCTTATATAGTGTATATTTCTGAACATGGCCCTCACCTCCTCCCCCTGAATGTAGAATTAGGGGTTGGAGAGTGGATGGGGGCAGAGTAAGGGGGGGCTGCAGACTGTTCAAACCTCCCATAGAACTCATCATTTTGTAATTAGTTAACTCCTTCAGTTTTTTTACACAGGCTCTGAGGGTTTCAGTTATTTCAGTAGTCCAGGACTTGACAGATGTGGATGTTGAATTGGTGGACTTCAGTTTCTGTCTGTATATCAGAATGAGAAGAAACATGGCATGGTCATACTTTCCTATCTACTATTTGATTTACCTATGACCGCCATTTCTCTCCAACAAATTGTTAGTTAATTAAACCTAACCAAACCACTGTGGCAGATCAGAAAACTCTCATATGAATCATTTTTTTCATTTTTCAGTTACAAATAAAAACTCTTGCATGCAACTTGAATAAAGGTACATATGTATTATCAGCTAAATGTAGAAGGATCAAAATGAAAAGTGTGACAGATTTTTTACTGATTATTGTCCTGTTCACAGTATGACATTGTTAGATTGTTAATAGTGAGGCATCAGTGCAAACATAGTATGGTATTGTCCAAGCTGCCTGAGGTGGAGCTAGTTTTAATTAGTTTATACCAAAGGAAACCCTGGTTTCCCCTCTAATTGGAGAAGAATGAAAACAAATAAAATGAAGTTCTGACACACAGATCTGTATATTTTTTAAAGTTTTCTCTTATCTTTGCCTTTTTTGTGAAAAAAATTGATAATTTCACCTCTTTGGCCCTTGAACAGTAATCTAAAAGAGGAAAAGTCAAAACACTCAGACATGTAAAACCTGTGACCACAGACCCCAATTAGATGCTGAGTTATCATAAGCAAAAAAGAATGGAAACCAGTTTAACAGCTAATAATTTGTTGTATTTTATAAGCTCATACATCTTTATGTGAAATCTTAACTTGAGAAGTAACTAGGAATTAGCACTGTCTAATAAATGTAGCAGAGTAAAAAGAGTATATGTTGCTGAAATGTAGTGGAGTAGAAGTATTAAGTCTCCTAAAATGGAAATACTCAAATAATACAAACACTACAAAATCATACACTTTTGTATAATAAATGTACTTAAGTACTTTCCTCAACAGTCACATCAGAATACATTCAGTGGTGCGTGGGCATGAAAGTTTGTTCCTGACCTTTGAGAGCAGTATGTATAAAATAATGTAAGCTCAAAGGTCCAGGACCCAGCTTTTCAACAGCATCTGACAGTCTCCATTCATGTCATTATATGGTGTCATCACATGACCTGAGTGTAACATTTCTCACAATAATTTATATGAGTAACACAAACATATAGTCACAGTTTACACACCCACTGCTTCCTGTTTTTTTTTTCTGTTCACTGAGGAATTATTAGAGACATTTCAAAAACACTCACATTCAGTTTGAAAGTTAAAATGGTTTCAATAATCTGCATAAACTGTTTCATACATTCATTGTTTGATGGTCTGACCGTTGGGTATCTTGACCTGATGTCTTTTTAGTCACGTCACCATGTTCTCAGATCTCAGCAGTTAACTTGCAGCTGAAGTTGTGATAAACCTTTGACTATGTCACAGCAGACAATCAATCATAATCAGACTTTTCTGTTCAACAGTAAACCATATAGAGTATATGCAATGTATGAACCATCTTAATGGTGTCATTCTCATCATGTAAGCTCTATGGCTGAATTCTCTGGGGACTCATACAGATCACAGCTATAACATTCTTACAGGTGCATCTCTAAAAATTTAAATACTGTGGAAAATAATTTTTGTCTGTAATTTAATTCAAAAAGTGTAACTTTCATATATTCTAGGTTCATTACACACAAAGAGAAATATGGCTAGCCTTTTTTTAAAAAAAATAAAAATTGATGATTACAGCTAATAGTTCATGAAAATCAAAAATACAGTATCTCAAAATATTGGAATATTTCTTAAGATCAATCAAAAAATGATTTATAATACAGAAATGTCAAAGTTCTGAAAAGTATGTTCATTTATGCACTCAGTACTTGGTTGGGGCTCCTTTTGCATGAATTATTGCATCAATGTAGTGTGGCATGGAGGTGATCAGCCTGTGGCACTGCAGAAGTGTTATGGAAGCCCAGGTTGCTTTGATAGCGGCCTTCAGCTTGTCTGTATTGTTGGATCTGGTGTCTCTCATCCTCCTCTTGACAATGCCCCATTGGTTCTCCATGGAGTTCAGGTCAGGCGAGTTGGCTGGCCAATCAAGCACAGTAATACCACTGTGGGCAGGTGCCAAGTCCTGCTGGAAAAGGAAATCAGCATCTCCATAAAGCTCCTCAGCAGACGAAAGCATTAAGTGCTCTAAGATCTCCTGGTAGACAGCTGCATTGACTTTGGACCTGATAAAACACAGTGGACCAACACCAGCAGATGACATGGCACCCCAAATCATCAGTGACTGTGGAAACTTCACACTGGACCTCAAGCAGCTTGGATTCTGTGCCTCTCCACTCATCCTCCAGACTCTGGGGCCTTGATTTCCAAATGAAACGCAAAATTTACTTTCATCTTAAAAGAGGACTTTGGACCACTGAGCAACGTTTCAGTCTTTTTTCTCCTTAGCCCTGGTAAGACTTTTCTGACATTCTCTTTGGTTCAGGAGTGGCTTGACACAAGGAATGCGACACTTGTAGCCCATTTCCTGGACACGTCTGTGTGTGGTGCACTGACTCCAGTTTCAGTCCACTCCTTGTGAAGCTTGCCCAAGTTCTTGAATCTTCTCAAGGCTGCAGTCATCCCTGCTGCGTGTGCACCTTTTCCTACCACACTTTTCCCTTCCAGTCAACTTTCCATGAATAAGCTTTGATACAGCACTCTGCAAATAGCCAGCTCTTTCAGCGATGATCTTCTGTGGCTTACCCTCCTTGTGGGGGGTGTCAATGAGAGTCTTCTGGACAGCTGTTAAGTCAGTAGTCTTCCCCATGATTGTGGTTGTGTGTACTGAACCAGACTGAGAGATTCATGGTATTTATACTGCATAAATAGTGATTTCCAAATAAGATATTCATTCTAGGATATGTTATTTTTAGTTTTTCTTAGCTGTAGACTGTAATTATCAACATTAAACTAAAACAAATGCTTGAAACATTTTAGTTTGAATGTAATGAGTCTAGAACATGTACAATTTCCACTTTCTGAATTAACTGAACTTTTTCACAGTGTTCTAATTTTTTGAGATGCACCTGTCAGAGTTAAGCTAGTAACTAATGTACCAGTGTTCTGTTGTATTGTATTGTTTTGCATGTAATTCCCCTCTGTGCAGCAAATTTATATATTGTATGTTTTCTAAACAGAGAATAAAGAAAATGCCTTTCTGTTTGCAATGCAATTCTGAGAGTACAGTGTTGCCACAGTTTTGATGTTTATCTTAATTCATCAATGAGCAGGGGGAGCTTTGAGGGGCTGACAGAGAATCATTGAGAAACAGTCTTTGTGGGGGAAAAAATGGAGCATTGAAATTCTGCACCAGAGGAGAAGGGAGAGGAGAGGGAGCTTTGAACCAGTTGCCTGTCAGTCTTTTTCTGTGTTTTTGTGTGAGGAGATGACTGAGAGTTCCCTGTTCCTCCTCCATGCTACCTCTCTCCAGAGTCTAGGCAAACCTGCTGCACAGGTTGGAGAAAAGTTGAGTTTGTGGACTTTGAAAGAGGAAAGAGAAGAAAAATCTACCTTGTTTTTGAACTTTCACAACAGCAACATACACAACAGCCGTACCTCGGCAGAGTGTGCATGGGGATAAAAATAAAAAGTCAAATAACCAGGGAGTGTAGCACACAGTCAGGGAGGACTGCTGTATTCTTCTACTCATCATGTGAAATTTACAGCTGAGTTTATTTTCTTCACTTAGTGCTGTAAACTTGTAAACTTCGTGTGTGTACGTTTGTCTGTGTGTGTTATGTGGGATAAAGACAGTAGTTGATGGTAACAAAGTACATTTACTCAAGTACTGTTTTTATGTCCAGTTTTAGCTACTTGTGCTTCATTTGAGTATTTCCAATTAACTGTTTACTTCAATCAATCAATCAAGTCAGTTTTATTTATAGCATAGCACTGAATCACACACAAGTTATGTCAGGGCACTTTCCATATAGAGCAGGTCTAGACTGTCCTCTCTCTCTCTCTTTCTCTCTCTCTATACATAAAATATTTGATGTGTCTGACACATCTGCCTTGTTGACCGATGTAAGTTTCTAATGTTTTTTTATTGGGGATCAGTAACCAGGCTGTATTTACTCTGTCTGTCTCCATGAATGATCACACCGCTGTGAATACTGATGTCCTTGTGTTAAGTACACTGCAAGAACATGTTCCATATCTACTTGGTCAAGTATATACTGACAAACTGAAACACAGACTGATGACAGATTGAAGTTTTCTTTTACTGTAAATGGCCATCTCCTGTTTAGGAGTCACCAAAAACAACAACAAAATGTGATTTAAAAAAACACATTGAGGATGAAAGGATAAAATAATTTATCATTACATTTTTTTTCTGTAAACATCATTAATGGGATTAATTAACCTGCAATAATAGATTTTTTTGTCCATTTGGGGGCAATGGAAACAAGCTGTGAGCACAACACTGACATATTATCACCTTTTACACTGCCATTTGGTGCTGAGCAGGAAATGGACAGTGGCTTTTTAGAGTGAAAAAATTACAACTGGACAATGAGATAATACTCACTATAAATCTATGTAAAGCCAAAGGAGCTGGAGCTTCATCTCTACGAGCCACACACAGTCATGCTGTTTTCACATTGTCATTTGGTATGTTGTTATTCTAAAAATACTGTACATCATTTATGGAAATACACAGTTGTTGCAGTTACATAAACTAAAAAAAGAACTTTAAAAAAAATCTGCAGCCTGTTACCGTGTTTAAGGTCCAGTGCTACAAAGAATCTTTTGCCAGTGTGTGAGTGATTGTCACTGTTAGAGCTCTAATGACCCACTAGACTAGTATTATTGTTATCGTCACCATCTAAGCACTACAGCTGTCCAGAGTGTGGATGCCCACCAGCAGCCCTGACTGCCTCCATTTGTCTCAACTTCTGCAGGGCCACATCTTCTCTAAATCACCCCCCTCAGAAACATCTATAATGCTGGAGCAGTTTGAAGGAAAAAAACAGGAGCCAAAATGGTTTGCCTGATTGGTTCCACACCACAGTCACTGCACTACAGCCAGTGGAAAAGAAAACGAAGGCAAAAGTGAGAAAGTCACGGCCCGGAGAATAACAGGCGGCAGCACATAACGAGCCTCATCCTCCAGCTTCATTAGAGAGGAGGAGTCCCTAACCCAGAGGGGAGAGGGGCTATTCCCACAGCGCCCATTGCACTTTTTAACAAGCCCCTGTTTCAGACACAGCCCACAAGAGATTTGTCCAGTCCACCTGATTTGTCGAGTCCAGCCCACTAGCACATTATAGTTTAAACAAGAATCCGCCCCAGATTATGGTGGTCCTGTGGGAGCTTCTGGAGCCTCCTCTGACACCGCCTGCTTGTGTTTGCAAACAAGCAGAGAATCTGAAGTAAACAAGGTATTAGGAGCTAAAGAGCCACTGCCTTATACAGCACACACACAGTATTACCTCAGCACAAGTCAGCAAAAGCTTGTTTAAGCTGCCACTGCTGCGCCTTTACTACACACACAACTACATGTGTTTGAACTTGAAGTTGGACTAAATTCTGCGGTTGTTGTTGCACAAAATATCACCTCTTAATAACTGATACCAGAAAATACAAATCACCTTTTCCTGCCATAGATTGTAATAAACACATATTCAGCACAGAATCATTTCATTAAGATGTTTACAGATACCCGTTGATGTCACTTCCCTTATTTCCTCCTGATCTTTCTGTAGGCCGCAGGCCTCATAGCTATAACAACATTATCATTATGACAGCATGCCGCAATCCATTTAGTAGAGGGGTCTCCCTGTAATAGCTCTCCAGGTATGTTTAGCTCATACTCACAACTGCCTCTCCGAACAGAAGGAGACGCACACAGTAATCACTATGTTTTCTCAGAGAAAATGCTGTTATTATTCAAACTTCACTGTGAATAATTGAGCTGGTGAATGTGCTGGGAAGGGCCCAGGAAAGAGACAGTAAGAGTGTGTGTGGTGTGTGCCTTCTTAGCATTCGCCTGCTGCCTTCTCTTTGAGGAGCAGCCATTACTAATTGCAAAGAAATTTCCTCCTTTTCCTACCTGCAGGCCTGTCAGGTCGTAAATGAAAACGAATTAAGTAGAAATCCATACGTTTCTAAGCCTCCTTCCATCCCCACTCGCCTGCCCCATAACGCTGTATATCATTAGAGGAGCAAATTAAACATTAGCGCTTCGGCTGCCGCTAGTTTGGGCTAATTGCTAATCAGCAGTAAAAGTTGCCTGGCACGGAATATTGCTTACCATAAGCTAAAGGTAATTTGCTTCTCAAGACGAGCTAGACCGGCTCGTCTGTTGTTGTCCAGAGTCCATGCCTAATTACTGCCTGAGGGTGATGACAGTCACTCAATGGAGATTAAGACCGAGGCGAAAAATGGAAATGTGCCATAATGCTAGAATGAGCTTGAAGTGCTTCTGTCTGCTTTTCTTTAATTCCCTCTCTTTCTCCTTGCATGGCTTGCTGCTGAAAGAGATGGATTCTGGAAGGGGGAGTCAGAGACTCAGAGACTGTGTTGCTCTCTCTGTTTTGCCAGATGACATTGCATTGCATTGTGGTTCAACCAGGTTCAACTGTTTTGCTGTGTTTTGTTCTGAACATGATGGTTAGGAGAGGAGATGTCATTGCTCACAATGAGTCCTCCCTAAAAAAAAAGTCTGGTCTAATGGGATCATCATGTGAGCACAGTGTCATACATCTGACACTGTCTCTCGGCGGGTATTGATGTCTGCCGATCATCATCCTTCCTGCTTCACCTATAGTCGATGTGATACCACAGACGTTCTGGCCTCAGTAGATCTCTGTGTTGCTGAGGAACAGAGCTTTATGCTTCCTCCCTCTGTCAGCTGTCCTTCATATTTTAGAGCTCAGGGCTGTAGAGCTGTAGTGATCCAGATTAGAGAGTGTGGTTATTACAGCCCAGTCCACACTTATCATAATTAACTATCTCCCACTACTTCTCTGCTGCTTCACAGGCCCACATTCACACCCAGAGACCTTTGTGTTCTTCAGGTAAAGGTTCAGATCCTACTGAAGGATGATGTTGGCACAATCTGTTGATAATATAAGAACCTGTGACAGTATTTCAGTATTTGGATTAAAAAAACGTAAGTGTTCTCGTTCATGTTTTATTCTACTGTGTATGTACCTTTACACTTTAGATCACGTTAAGCATCAGAGTATTAGAGTCTGTCTTTGGGCTTTTAGATTCAGCAGGCATTGTAAGACATCTGTGAGGAGACAGGATTGTTTTCATTTGTTTTTAGTTTCATGTCACATTTTTAATATATATAAAAGCTGACTGCTGACCTTGGAGACAGCAGTTAAACAAAGTGCAGACTAACTTGATGTGGAGTTTTCATTTCTCAGTTGTCATGGAACTATACAGATGCTCATTTTTGCAGGGACCTCCAGTCTGAGTCAAACACCTGAAACTTAACTTCACTGCTACACTGACTGTGACTGGCCAGTTACAGATACAGCTGAATACTCTGCTGAGCACCATGCTGTTAAACCTCCATTCAGCCCCCTCCTGCTCTCTATCATCACTGTTTTACACACTATAACACATTCAAAACATCCAGCAGAATCCACAGAACACGACATAGTCTGACAAAATCACACAGAGAGCCTCCCTTTAGTAGTAGTAGTAGTAGTAGTTGTTGTTGTACATTTTAAAAGGTTTTTAAAAAACGAAGCACAAATGATTTAGGATTTTACTAAAGAGCAAAAACCTCAAATATTGCCAATGACTTTCTGCTGAAAGCAGAAGTATGCTTAGATTGTTGGGAATGGATAGTAGTTGCATCATGAAACAGAAGCTAAAAAGGTAGTGCTGTTTAAACTTCAAAGTGTTGGTTTTTCATTGGAAGATTATGTTGATATGTGTTGATGTTGACCTAGAAGCATAAATGTCTCACGTCCAAACCAACAGAACAGTATTCATCAGGAAATGTCATGTCTGCTTCTCCAGACTGTTTCAGGAAGGAACCCCCATTATTATCAGGGCTGGAGGATACTGACCCACCCAGATACCATGGAGAATAAAAGGCCAATATCAGCCTCATATAATGTTCTAAAATAAATTCTAGTTAGTGTGTGTGCCTCTGTGTGTGTGTATTATATTTCATACACAGTATCAGTGCCTGTCTTCCTTATTTCAAAGTCCAAAATAGCTCCAAACCAAAATGTGCAGCAGCCAAATGGTGGACGCTGGAGAGGAGGTATAGGTGTCTCTGGCGTGAAAAACAACCCGGTTGGATCCCAGTACAGTCCAATCAATACATCGTTATAGATCATAATCACGTGAAGCGTATAATCGCCTAAAACCTATCAATTATAGAGAGAGAGATAGCTGGGGCCTCCAAATCCTGGCCTGCAGCCCTCTTCCTCCTTGGATTAGGATCTGAGATTGGGTCAGGATCATAGGGGCTGTGCCCAGGCCAGCCAGATATCAGATTAATGACCACTCGAGGGGCACACATCTCAGCCAGCAGTTAGAGGGAGGGGGAGCAGCGAGTTACTGCAAAATAAATAATACATCATTTGGTCTGGGAGCTGACATAATTATCACCTAAGACAGACTCTCTGGCCAGTGCATGAAATATCTCATAGACACAGTGATTTCAGTCTGTTTGGAAAAGCACAGTTCAGATACATGTGACATACAAAAAGGGAGACTTCATTAGCAAGGCCTGTAGTCAAACATGTGGTATTTACTGACATACAGTACTCTTCATACACTTGATTTTGTGGATTCACTAAAAAGAATTAAAATACAAATGGAAATTTTATTTAGGTTACACAAGCTTTCAGACTTTCTTCAGTCATAAAAAGGAAAAAGAAAATAATACAAGGTGTTTATATAGACACTCAACCCATACCGGACAGTAAATCGTCATCATCTGTTTTTTACACCGTTTAATAAAATGATACCTCCAAGACCCTCAATTTTCAGTTCAGTTTAGTTTTATTTGTATACAACCAAACAGCTGTAAACTGATTTATTTAGACAGACTGGTTGTAATAATAATAATAATAATAATAATAATAATAATAATAATAAATGTCTTTGTTTGTTCTCTTTGGGTACTCCTGCTTTCTCCCACCAAAGACATGCACGTTTGGTTAACTGGTGACTCTAAATTGCCTGTAGGTGTGAGTGTGAGTGGTTGTTTGTTTGTTGGCCCTGCGATGGACTATGATAATATTTATTATTATCATTATTATTATTGTTATTGAGTGTTGAGTGGATGTGGATCCTGCAGAATCTGGAGTCAGAGATATCTGTAGACTGAGGAAACAGAGGACAAGCTCAAAGTACAGAGAGAATGACATGCAAGAGACTGAGAGAAGTGCTCAATGCATCATGGGAGTGCTCCCAGCAGCCTTGGCCTATAGCCTCAGAAGTAACTTTTCATTCTCCCCATTTGAGTCCAGGACTGACCAACTAATTCTCCAAACTAAACCCCAGAAAATGTTGTTTCTGACTCAGTTACTGGGTGGTTACCTCCAAAACTGTTATCTCATGATAAATAGATTCATATGGTCTTTAACATTTGGTTTGAGTTCAGAGGTGATTGTGGTTTGGCTACTTTGACTACTTAAACCTACAGTAATTTTTTTTTTTTTTCCCACAACAAGCCGAAAATGTGATGAAGTTAGCTAACAGCAGCTGTTCGAGCTATGGTCAGACAGATGCCTGTTTATTATACCCACAGGGACACTCAGCAGCCAGACCACTGTTGGGCCTCAGCCCATTCAAAATGGAGGATAAGACCAAATGGCTCTACAGACAAAGGAGAGCCACTGAACTCAGTCTCCCAGCGTCCTTTGCCTTTTTACACACACTGTGAAATCTCCAACTCCAGCTGCAATTGGTCACTGCACGGCAAGGATCTTCATGTCACCAGGCCATACAAAAAGAGGAAGCACCCTTCTCTTCTCAGAGCTCTCAGTCTTCAGTCTTCTCAGTTCTCAGTCTTGATCCTTTTCACAGCCTCCATGAGGAGCTCTGCTCTTCTCAGCTCAGCTCTCTGAATTCCATTAGGCCTGCCTGAAGCACAGACCTGCACTGGACCAAACTTTGGCAGCGACGCAAAGGGCCTACTAAAGGATTCAAGATCAAGCACCAGCAGGTACGACACAAGCTCTGCCAGGGTTCACCAACAGAAGGAGCCACAGCACAGAGTTAGCATCAACCAGCTAACTCATCTTCTTAATGTTGTACAAAAGAACTCCAAATCTTTCAACTTTTACTAACTATTGATATGGACATTTTGGTTGTAGCCATTAACTGTTAATCGGTAATTAGTATATTTAATGAGACTGATTTAATGAATTGGCTATCTAGTGTCCTGAGGTGGATTTAATGTAAATTAAAACCTATTAATTTATATAATAATTAGTCACCTAATATAAATATTTATACAATTTTTTTCAATAACTCCTACTTATGCCCAACATGACCAACTGATGTATGTCATTCCAGTACCTGGTCTTTTTTAATCTCTGTTTTAGTCTCCTGAGATCTTTAGTTACTAAATGTTCCAGTGTGTTCAGCAGCTGGTCACTGGCTGTGTCTATGCTCAGTGGTTTGGTGCTGGGCAGGTTATACACAGTGGGTCTCTCTGGGTTTTGTTTTTTACTAAAACAGTGGAGGATACTGCTCGCCAGTAAGAGTGAACTAAGATTACTCAAACTAAAACAATGAGCTGAAAATACTGCAAAATGCTGCATAGAGCTGAGGGAAACTGCAGAGCTGGTGATAATTCTCTGTGAGACTCATGGTAGAAGCTGTTTTGTGTGAGTCCTTGTTTCATTGCATCTCTACAACAGAGGTAATGAATGCAAAATTATTGTGACTCATAGAGCCACATTTATTGGAAATTCATCAGGTTGAAATATACCAGAATTATAATTATATGTTAGTAACTCTTTGTATTGCAGTTAAAACACCTACTTTGATACAAGGTTAGGTAAAGATGGTGGCATTCTGTGGAAAAATCCAGTCCTTTGTTTACCCATCTACCCATGAAGACCTTTTCCTATGAAGTTTTATGGCTCTGTAATAATGTCACATTAGCTCTACCTCGACAGACAAAAGTCATAATCAACGCAGCCATCAGAGGACATTTGAAACACAGAAACATGTATGTATTGTATTGTATTTGAACAATCCACTGATGCTGTTATTTTCCTTAGGAGGACAGTGTGCTGTTGAATGGTGCCTAACTGTCTTGACCTCCACTAAACACAATGAAACCAGGCCATAGTGTGCTGCAGATCACAGAGATGTGTATTGACCCACCCTCCATGGCCATGCTGGTAAGCAATTGGCATTCCCCTGCTGAAACACCTTGTTGCCAACAGCAAGGCAATTAAAGTCACAGGAAGTCATTTCACATGCGTGTCTCTGCAGCTGAAATCTCCAATCAGGACACCGCTTGTGAGGTGAGGCTCTCATTTCCTACAACTGTCAAGTGTGGATGGGGAGGCCTCCTGCTTCCAGCTACCCCCCACACCTCCACCCCCACCCCTGCTTTCACAAAAAATGAAAAACAGTCTGATGGTTATGGGAAATCCAACTACAAAACAAATATGTATATTTTCAATTTATCTCACCTCCCATACCTGTCTGTGCTCCCCACAAGCCTTGGCAACTCTCCTAGCTGCCCCTCCAACTCACTATTTAAATTCAGAATTCCTAAGCGGATTTTCTCAATTTAGCCATACTTTTAATCTTTGGCAAAATGAGTGATGACTTCTTTAAATAAAAAAAAAAAAACTGACAGGCTTACAGCGCACACCGGCGGATTAGTTTCCTGTGGAGATGAGGTTTTCCTTTGTGCCACCATGTGTCTGTTTGATGGGGTTTAACAGGAGGCGTTGGTGCTGAAATTGGATGCAGCAGGGATCGTGGGTAGATGGCCTGAGTTCGATACAGACCCCCATGCTGCAACTTTGCCCTGTGCTTTTCCCTTCATTTTCCTTTCCCTCGGGTCCAATGACTGAGCCTTTAAACACTCATTGACTGACTGACACACAGATACACACACCTCCCCACACAAATACAAACAGAAATTCTGCCTCAAAACACACATACACAAACCATAAAGCAACACACACAGCAGCACATATGCTGTAAGGAATATGCACACACCCCTCCACAGCACCTGCTTTCAACAGTCCAGTCAAGCATTAAATCCCACAGTCTATCTATGGTCCATACTTTGTTCTGCTGGCTGCTCACTAACTTTCATTACACAACAGTGGAGGCCAGTCTGTTCATCATCCTTCCTTTTGTCACTGTATTTAACATAAGGTGCATGTTGAATGGCAACTGGCAGTGTAATAAAGGCAGCAGCGTTTCTGTCTTCAAATGAAAGAATGAAGACTAATGTCACGATCTGACTCCATCTATTGGAGATTAGATGAGTTGGATAATTGCCTAATTTGCTCTAGTCTGGAAAACATCCTCTGATAGTTGACTGTAGTAGTTGGTGGTGGTGTGTGTGTGTGTGTGTGTGTGTGTGTGTGGGGGGGGGGGGGTTGCCATGAAATTTGGCAGATATAGTCATGGTGGCTAGAGACTAGGTCTTAGTGACATGGCTTCATGGCTATGAAGTGTGTGTCTCATGGATTAGGTAACATGGGGGAACCTGATTGAACGGTGTAGTCACAGCTAACCAGCCATGAGCAGCTATTGTTGTTTCTGTCCTGGAAAGTCAAGGAGTCACTCAGAGCACATCCATGGCCCTTTGAGAGAGAGTGTATATTTGTGTTGTAGCCATGCTATTTATCACAGACCTCGTTTTTCTGCTTGTGCTTATCAGGCTTGTTAACATTAGACTGGTGCCAGCTGTTAGCACAGTTACAGGGTTACCTCAGAGTCTTGCCTGTTAAGTCATGGTAGAGAATTGACCCAAACGTTCAGATTCCAGCACTTAAAATCTCGTTTTGAGCAGAAAAGCAGTTTTTACACAACAATGTTTTGTTGAATCACTGTGATTATGTGTAAGCACCAATGTGGAGTCAGGACATGGTTACCTTAGCTTAGCATAAAGAGTGGAATCAGAGGGAAACAGCTAATACTACTCATACCCACAGGGTTTGGTTTTGGTCTCCCAGTTTTTATACAAATTTTAAAAAGCACAAACTTAGCTGATTAGTCTATCTGACACATCAATCCTGTGGTTAAAACTAGGTGCAGAGACTGCTGACAGTGTAGTGAGTGGTGAGTTCATCCAGTCAGGTAACAGAGTTCTTCTTGATGTCAGGCATCTATTGGAAGGCCTTCTTGAAACCATCATGGAAAAGACTGATGTGGTCAGTGTAACACTGTATTTTACTAGAGGTCCAGTACCAGGCTCAAAACAGATGGGCTGAGCTTGGCTGGGTTCAGACAGTCTGAGACACTTGGCTTGGTGATACTGGGTGTCTGGGGTTAGCCAGCAGCAGCCACACTCACTGACTGGGTATTTATGGCCCACCATTATTTCTATACCTCCCTAATCCAGTACAGAGGACTTAGGCTCTTTGTTTGCTCATTTGACTGTGTGGGTGCCATATCCCAAAGCTGGGCGTGGGATTAGTCAGGCATTGTGTCAGTAGCTTGTGAAGATGCTGGAGAGGGGGAGGGGACGGCTTGATTAAACAGAGGCAGTGGAAACAACAACATGAGCTTTCATTTGAGGAGCGACTGCACTAAGGTAGGATGGATCCCACAAACCCAACCAGACTGATTCTAGAAAATCCACAGGATACTTTGGCATGTCTATAGGATCTGTTGACTCATTTCCCTTTGACGCAGCCTCACTCACCAGCAGGAGAGGCATTTAAGTAATCACAATGCAGAGTACTTGTGAAATAGCCATTCTCATCATTTCCTTTGATGTGTACATATATTTAATGTGAGCCAGAGCTTGCTGAGAAGCATGACAAATTGCTGGAGAGAGTTTCTTCTCTGCATGTTTTTCCATGGGGTCAGGCTTGCGACGGGGGTGGGAAATTTTGGCATTCCTTTTTGAGCTCTGCATTTGACCTATTTTTCATTAATGGGGATTCTGAGGGAAAAAGAGAGCTGTTTATCCCGTGATGAAAAGCATAATGACATTTGGTTTAGGGCAGTGGATGGAGTGGATGCAGTTCCATCCACTGGGGTCAGTGGATGTCTTGCCTATTGTGACTGGGTAAGGCAGCTGGTTGGAAGGACTAGCTGAGTGGAGAGCTAGATGAGCTTGGTGACACAAACACCTTTTGAAAAATGTTTGGTGAAAGCACTACTGGGAGGTTTTCAATGCCCTCGCTCATGAATCCACAAAAAGGCAATTTCTGAGATGCTCAGAACTTAAAGTCTAAAGGGGATATATTGTATGAAGAGCATTCACATCCATCATACTGAGTGGAAATGAGCTAGCCTTAGGTGGAGATATCTCCAAAGTTCGTCTCAGGCTGAGTACAGTGACAGCAGGTGAAAGAGAGACATGTGAACACTGTCCAGAAAGAGTGGAGAGAGGAAAGAAACAGTACAGAGCTGTGGCAATTAGAGAGTGTTCCTTTTGAGGTCCACCTGGCATCAAAGAGAATAATTCAGGTCCCACTGTCATTCCTTTAACTGATTATGGTTATTTTGGCCACTCCCTGCTCCAGTCACAATATATTGCATCCATCAGCCATGTTGTGTCTCAGTCTACTAACAATTCACTCCAGCACATAATAACAATATATCATTAACAGTATGATCACATACCTCATGTGTGTGTGTGTGTGTGTGCAATGTTCAAATTGAAAATATAGATGTTTCATAATAATATTTTTGACTGTTTTAACTATCTCCTCCTCTCCCCATCTCCTTTTTCCTTCCTCTCTTATTCTCTCTCATGCTCATATTCCCTCTCTCTCATTTGCTATTTGAAGCATCTATTAGTGTTTTAACACCACAGGAAAGCGGCTTCATTGAAATGCAATGAAAACTGCACTGAGAAGGCAAAGTTAACTAATGGGCTCAAATTTTCAAACGAATGCAAGATTAAAGTCAATTGAATCTCCCATTGGGTCTTGACTGAAACCCTTTGAAAAGAAGCCCCACAGTGGGTTTCAGAAATGAAAAATAGGACTTATTCTAAAATATTAATTACATTTTATACCCTCATTACAGCAAGCAATAACATTTGTTCAGAAACTTTACCTTGAGGTGGTTCATGTGTTACAGATAGGACAAGAAGGTGGTGTGTCTGTTCACCTCAGCCTCCTCCAGCACAGCAGTGCAGATGTTACTCATTGACACATCACAGAGCAGACATCACTGCAAATAGACTATATTCATATTTGATCTGCAGCTCTAAAATGAGCTGCCTTTTCTGATGCTATTTCATAGTGAGCATTTTTGAGCCATGATCTACTTAAAATGAATGAGAGAAGACATAAGACAATATTATGGAGTCTTGACTGCCAGAAAAAAAAAGAAGAAGTAAGGGAAAAAAAGTCAGGGAGCAGAACTACAGAATAACCAAACAGAAGAAAGAAAGCTGAAGCAAAAGGGAAGGGAAGAAAGGGAATAGAAGGTGTTGTCTGACTCAAAACCTTAGAGAGAGAACTACACAGATTCCTTGGAGGGTGGTTTTTTTCCTTCCTTTGCACTATTATTTAAGGAGCACACACAGCAGATCCTGCATCAACTACGATGGCCTACTTTTTCAACTTTATATACCATGAATTAAATATATTTTATAATACATGCCCACATTCCCATAAATGAAGTGTGCGCGATAAACGAACACAGAACACATTAGGGAAAGTTGCTCTCATTTTTCGACAACAGATTCAACAATTCTTTGTCTCCAGCTCTCATTTATGTGTGCATGCCTACACACACAAACACAAGTGCATCTTGTCTCTCTCCCTGACTGTCTTTGGAGGATTTATATGTGTCAAAACTCACATTCCAGCCTAAGACAAAGAGCAGCAGGCCCACAGGAGTGACAGGAGGAAGATCTGAAAACTCTTCTGTCGCCTGTAATGGGCTAGAAGTCATTAAAAACATCACTGCTGGCCTAATTAAGATGGGACATCTGGTCTTTCCTCACAGAATGGATCGCAGCAGAGTACAAATAACTCCTCTATGACAAGTTGAGAGGTGTCATACATCTCAGTGATCGTCAATCAACATGGGAGTTATGGAGCTCTTTCATCATTAACGAGCAAATGCTTTGTTTTTGCCGTATGAAAGAAAACAGACAAATTTCAAGAAAAGATTTTTTTTCTGTGTCTTCCAGTGCTGTTCAATCTCCCTTTTATGTTGCTGCCAATTAGTTGGAATAAACTTTACACAGTCTTTGATGATACTAGTCTTTGCATGGAGCAAAAGTTGGTGTGAGTCTTCTGCGCGGCATTTGGTCATTTTCCATTAAATGGGTCAATCACTGATTTCGCTGCTGCAGCACAAATATAATGTGAATGGAGGAGTTATGTGGACAAAAAAATTAATTAAATAATATATAATGCTAAATTAGAAGAGTTAATTCAACGTAATATACATAAGTAATTACATTACACATTCCATATTAAGTAACTGACCTCGTCAACTCTGCAGATACACCTTTAGTTAAACCATATGTAGTTTAGGTCATGCAACATACAATTTGGAGATATGTATTTAAATGATTCCAAGCATCTTGAATATTTCAATTTGATTTCATTCTGCAGACATAAAACATCTGGCTTGTGTTTGAATATTTGAATTAATATATCATTGTATATACCAATATATCATTTAAAGTTGTTATAACCAATGATTGTAGATAATGTTAAAGTCAACATTGGTAGAGATATACCAACAGAGAATTATCATCAACTCTGCACCTCTCCTCAGTTCTACAGAGCTCTGGGCTCCTTGTGTTGGTTTTACAGTATCTGTTGACAGCTGATGTTCTGAACATAATGGGAAAAAAACAAAGGAGATGAATATTGGACTGGATTCATCAGGTGGATACAGAGAGAATAACTTTAGATGGTGATGATAAGTCAGTGTTGCTTGTATGAAATGAATTCAATCCACCTGTCTAAGGAATGTGCACTACTTTCTTGCAGTATTGGCTCTGATAATACACACCAGCAGTGGACTAAGTGATTTGGAGGTCCTAGGGACACAGAGGAATGGGCCCTCCTCTAACAGACTTCATTCTTTCTCTTTCTTTTTGGGGGAATATTTAATTTTTGTTGGAAACTGAAACTTTTTTTTTTTTAACAACAATTCACATATTGATAGACAACTAGCAGTTCTAGCTGGATACCATGACATATAGAATTCCAGTGAGAAACAGCAGCTAGGAGCTGTAATCACACTAACCTTGACTGCCGCAGTAAGTTAGTTCTCAAAGGTCTCCCTGCACCCCTCACTCTCAGTGGCATCGCAAATTTCTGCCATTTGTTATCAAAATATGTCAGACACTACACACATACAGATCTAAAAATGTATCCTATCAGTTCCCCGCAGTGCAACATTTTAGAGAGTATTGAGAGGCAGACTAACACAGCTTTGGTTTTCAGTTGGTTTTTCAGTCAGAAACTGGCACCTGCAGCATCCTTCCAAACTCTAGACCGACTCATTCCCCTCACTTCCTGTCTTGCTTTGTGTGCTCAGTTGTGTAGAAGTGAGATACAGTGAATATATCATGTCCATATCTCCATGACCTGGCCTCATTATGCATCACACAGCAGCTCAGTTTTTACACACAGGGTGGAAGCACAACACTGTTTTTTACCATTAAAAAGAATCTAGTCAGACACTGAAGGAGCCAATGCATGAAAATAATTGGAGCCCAAGGGGTAATATTTGTTCTGTTGAAATAATAATTATTCTTATGGTCTTTGTGTGGAGATGCTGAGCCACAGAGGGAGAACACATTCCACCATTATGTTTTCATCAATAATCATTTGTGGGGTCTGTGGAGGCAGCTGTATTTCATGCATGTTGCCAACCTCACTGTTTACATGGATAACGTATCTCCTGCCACGGAGTATTCTACTCATTTACCATATGGGCTTATGATGGACCACATTACAATACTTACTTTTATTGTGTGGTAATAATGTAGCATCAGAGGGGCTTTTTCACATTTTGAGTCAATAAAGGTCACAAATAGTTTCAAACTATATTTCTCTGATGGCATGAGGAAAGAACTGAGGAATGGCTGCTGGCAAAGCAGTAGAACTTGTCATTGTGATCGACAGAGGAAACATCCAAACCCTGCATCTTATTTTTGGTCAATCAATCAATGGCCACCTGTCTTTGAAAAGACATGGCTCAATTGTCTGCATGAAGACTTGAGGATTAGGGATAAAAAAGACTAAAAGCTATCTTTTTGAAAGGCCAGAGGTCAGTATCTGTTACTGATACTGATGGTGCTCAGGTTGTTGTTGCTTTTAAAAGTACAGCACATAGTATTTCATGGATTAAGAAATAAAACCCTCCAACACACTCCCATTGTAAGCTTTTAGAGGGGAAAAATAATGTTTGACTAATCACACACGTTTTTACTCACAACAAAAACAGTTCTAAATTTAAATGTCACAAGTTCCCCACATGTTCAGCTGTACACTTCAACACATGTTAATTTATCTGTTCTGGCTGCAGGCTTCACCAGGCTGTCTTTGGAAGATTACATATACTACAGTATGTAGTATGATGATATGAATGTGAGATGATATATATTTTATTCATTTATTTATTATATATTTGAAAATATTTATTTCTATTTATTATATATATTTATTTATTTTTATATGCACGTGTTTCTGGTTATTGTAATTTCTTTGTAAATCTTTCAAGGAAATTATGAATTTACAGACTGAAACCTAACTAAAGCAAAGTTAATGAGGCCTTCATATGTGAACTGATTACAGTGACCACAGGGCAGAGGTGTTACAAGGGTGGAGACAGACCACCTAGTGAATCTTGAATAGAACTGTCTGTGATGGCAGTGATGGCAGTTGTGTGACACATGTCCCACCCTACCCCTCCCTGAAACAGCCAGTCAACTGCTGAACCAGGAAACATATTGAACCAATCACTTTGTTGCATTGATGGATGTGCACAGTCGACGGTCAGGACAGTTGTAATTGTTGGTGGCAGTGGCTGCAGATGGACCTGGAATAAGCCTGGAAGAGGAGGACATCAAAACAAACACTGTGTGGTGCATCAACTGTTTTTATTTACACTTAAAACAGAAGCTGTGGTGGGATGAGCTAAAGGAGCAGAAGTACAACCTGCAGTTTAAAAAAAAAGATGGCTATTTAGTGGTGATACTTGCCTTAAAAGACCTTGTTAATCTTGGATTTGGTTGTAACCATGACAACAACTGAGATCCTAAATTCCATATCATCATGCATTCACAGACTTGACAAAATGAAGGTGAACATTTTGGATACATCATACCACATTAGTCTGTAAGTGGTGAGTCCACACTGATCAATCCTTCAATAAATCATTAAATAAACAAAACATCCTCCACAAACTCAGCACAAGTAAAGATTATTATGTTGGAAATGATTTTCCACAACTGTGTGGAAAGTGGATTAATATATTTATGTTCATTTGGCAGATGCATTGACAGACCAAACACAACTATCGTTACCAGTTTGGGTCCTGCTTCTGAGCTTTGCATGTACATTTTGCAGTGGTTGTATAGAGAGAGAGATGGAAAGGTACAGTCTCACAAAACAGATAAAATCATGTACAAATCCTTAAAAACTGTTCTTATGTCTAGTATTTGAGTAAATGTAGCTGTGTTATTTATCCCTCTGATATGTAACAATAGAGTGGAAGGCCATTCTTATTTGATGAAAAATTGCCCCATCAGTGCACCACAGTAGCATAGAAATGCTCTCAAGCAATACCTTATCCAAGACCTTGGCTAAAAAGTGTAATAAGTGAATGAAAGAAGTCCTTATTTAGTCTAAAATAAGGCAATTTCTATGTAAATCAGCAATAAGGCAGAACTTTTACAAATGCATAAGCTTTCCTATTATTGACATGTGGTAGTCAAAAATCGTTTAGCTGCTTGATAGCAGTCATCTTATCTCCACAAGTATTTGCTTGTCCTCCTCTTATATTAATATTTCCTGTGATATTAAGCTGTCCTCCCAGGAGATAAATATCTGCTGTGTAGCAGCCACTCACACTATAGCATTTGATTATTTAGCCAGGTAATTTCTTCATAGACAGAGAGCTGGAGCTGAGTAGCCACATGATATTAACTGCAAGCAGAATATCAATTTCAAATTGAACCTTGGATGCATTATTGATTAACCACTGATATTGTTCTCTGAAAATAAGTGCCATTGGGTTATTGTTTAATATGAATGATAATGCCAAGCCTCTATCTGGAAATAAGGTCCTGGTGTCCTACCCCAACCTTCAGAATAAGCTCTGATTGACTCAATTGATACTGTGGGATTGTGAGCGAGGCAGTACCAGTGGAGGCTAAGGTTCCTTCATTATTAGATCCACACAGAGAGCACAGACTCACATATATGTTTGGAAATCTTTACTTTGCTAACTCTTTTATATGACCCAGATTGCATTTTGTTGTTTGTGTTCAACTTTTCTGCTTGTCTTGCTGTGACCCTCTGAGCAGCATCAAGATTAAAGATATCATGGATGATAGTGAATAATCAATAATCAAGTCTCAGTTGTGATGGCATGATTGTTAAACCAGTTATATACAGAACCCCTGCAAGGCAGCCGGGCCAGACTCAGTCTCCCCATCCACCCTGAAGCACTGCGCTGATCAGCTGTCTCCAGTGAGGTGTTGAAGATGTCTGTGAACAATGCCATGTGCCAGCCTGCTTCAAGGCCTCCACCACCATCCCTGTCCCTAAAAAACCAAGGATCACAGGACTTAATGACTACAGACCCGTCACCCTGACCTCTGAGGTAATGAAGTCATTTGAGCGCCTTGTGCTGTCCCACCTCAACTCCATCACTGACCCACTCCTGGACCCCCTGCAGTTTGCCTACAGAGCCAACAGGTCTGTAGACGATGCAGTCAACATGGCCCTCCACTTCATCCTGCAGCACCTGGACTCCCCAGGAACCTATGCCAGGATCTTGTTTGTGGACTTCAGCTAAGCCTTTAACACATCATTCCAGCACTGCTACAGGACAAACTCTCAAACTCTCACTCTCGAGCATGCTCGACTCCATCTACAGGTGGATCACAGACTTCCTGTCTGACAGGAGGCAGCATGTGAATTTGGGAAAACACATCTCTGACTCTCAGACCATAAGCACCGGCTCCCCTCAAGGCTGTGTTCTCTCCCCTCTAATCTTCTCCCTGTACACCAACAGCCGCATCTCCAGTCACCAGTCTGTCACCACTCATCTCTGGTGGGGATGAGTCTACCTACAGGAGGGAGATTGACCAGCTGGTCATGTGGTGCAATGAAAACAACCTGGCACTAAATGCTGTGAAGACAGTGGAGATGGTTGTAAACTTCAGGAAGAACACAGCTTAACCCTCCCCCATTATCCTGTGTGACTCCCCAGTCGGAACTGTGGAGTCCTTCCATTTCCTGGGGACCATCATCACCCAGGACCTCAAATGGGAGCTAAACATCAGCTCCCTGATCAAGAAAGCCCAGCAGAGGATGTACTTCCTGCGGCAGTTGAAGTTCAACCTGCCAAGGACTATGATGGTGCACTTCAACACCTCCATCACTGAGTCCATCCTCACCTCCTCCATCACAATCTGGTACACTGCTGCTACTGCCAAGGACAGAGGCAGTAGCAGCAGTGTACCTGCAACCAAAGAGATGTTTGGAATGATGACTGCTGAGAAATCTTATAACCCACCCACTCAATGACTTTAGTTTCCTGTTTTATTTTGGTTTTCACCTTCCTTTTGTGTCCTGTTATTTTTGTTACTTCCTGTTTTATTTTGTAGTCACCTTCCTTGTGTGTCTTTTGTACTTTTATTTCCTGTCTTGTTCTTTTTGCCTGTCGCTTGTTTTCTGTTTCACCTGTGTTTCATTTGTGTGTGTGTGTGTGGGGGGGGGGGTCCTTTCTTGGACTTGTCACCTTTTTGGATTTGTTTGCCACTATCATCCAGTAAGGCTTTTGTTCTGCTTTTTGCTAGTTAAATAAATCCACTGAACTGTCTGCCCTGTCTCCATGCCCACATCTGGGTCATCACTCCTGTGTCCCTGCTCCCAAATATAACAAGAAAGCAGCTACACAACTTATCAGTGTTTTTGTCTAACAACATAGTAAGGTGGCATATTTAAGATACTGTTTTGTGGTTTGACTACAGCTAATGTTTTGGTTTAAACTCCAAATGGAGTGTGCATTTCTCTTGTGCTCATGTGCAGTTAAAATGTTTTGAGGATACACCATTAGTAAAACCTATGGTCACTGGTGATGTGTAGAAAACACTTATTCAGTTAGTGAAAGATTTTGATAGGTCAAAATTCTTTCATGAGCTAAGCAGAAATTTCCTGTTAACCATATCATACACCTTCTCTGACTCTAGAGAGTTTTGTTGTTTTTTTGTCAGAGTTGTGAAGTGGAAAAGACTGAATAAAATGAAGCTTGTTTGATCATAATAGATTATTGATTAAATTACAGTCTCAAGCCTGATATGTAGTGCTCTGGTGATGATTTTGGTTAGTTTGACATTAAGATAGGATCCTTACCTGGTTTAAGAAGTCCTGAAATACTAGCTGTATTTATACTGGTTGGGGTTGTATCATTGTGTTTTATGTGACTCAGAACAGGAATAAATAGTGCTATTAGGTATTTCATTTAAACTGTTAGAAGTGAAGCTAAAATGGCAGTTTGTTGATTCCACTTGTTTGTCTTCAACTACAACTAGTTAGTAAAATATATATCAGTGTCTTATTATTTGAGAGTTTACTTACAAATGTGGTTTCCAGGTTGTTGTTGGTTGTTTTTTTTTCTTCACATATGACGAGTAGGATATTATTTAACTGCTTATTACTTAGCTTTTCCTCTTTCCCTAAAAACAGATGTGGTATATTAGATGATGATGTCGATGTGAAGATGATGAAGAGAAGATCTCCGCTGACACTGACTTACTTGTATATAGAAGTTTATTACAAAGTAGTTCAGCATCGGACAAGCACTGCAGTAGCCTGTGAGAGGATCCGAGCCAATATGGATCTCTCTCCCTAACAGCTCTGAACACCAGTATATATATATGTTAGTCGTCTTTACGATTTACAGCAAGACATTGGGCTCTCACTCAATGACCTCACTTTTTCCAAGAGACAGAGAGAAGGGAGGAAAGACCCTATCCCTGTTCCTTATATGTATATGTTCATGGCTACTAACCTAAACATGAACCCAAAGAATAGAAAGACATACATGGAGCTTCAGGCATTGCAAAAGAGTAAAAACCATATATGGAACGTCAGACACTACATATTTCCCCCCTTTCGAGGCTAAAATAGTCTCGAAAAATATAAGAATAAAACATACATGTTTGCAAAAGTAATAAACAATCCTCCTACACATGCTTCCTAGAGCATAATTACAACTTTATGGAGTGTGAGAGCGAAAACCTGTCAAGCAGCTATCATTCCTGAAATTTCCATCAAACAATCTAGACAGGAAATTCTCTCACGGCCCCTCTGCCCCAGGCGACCACTTTATAGTACTCCAAACCAATTAAAAGGAGAAATTTCATCATTAATACAAGGATATAACTTCAAGCAAGTACATATGGAACCCTCAGAAAATAAAATCCAAACAATGTCCACTTTCAGGCTGGTCGACCCATCGCACCTTCCAATGGACCTTTCCCTGCCTAGCCCCAATTTCCCTAGGCATCAGAAAAAGAAAGAAAACATCTGAGGTCCCAATGCATTTACCCCACAACAGAAGACATCTTCCTTCAACAATTTCAACCTAAGAAAATGTCACACAGTTTAAGTATTACTCATACAATGTAGAAAATCAAAAACTAAATCAAACATCCCACAACAGCTCCTCAGCAACGTCGACTGTCACTGTTGTGTCGATGAAGTGTTGACTCCGAATATTGCATCACAGTATCCTTATTCAGAGTCCTCCAGTCCATTCTTATTGTCCCATAGTGATCCTTTCCCCCAATACTGTTCTGGAAGAAAGAAAACACCAACCAGTATCTTGTACCAAACAACAGATGTAAATTAAAACATCAAATGCAGATCATGATCCTATAAGTAAATGTAAAATTCACAATATCATATCATTTCAGATTATAAATCACATTTTCCATTTCCCCCCTTTTATCATATCACTCTATAGAGTGAAAGGATAAAACAATAAGAAACATCAAAACCATAATGAGAGATATGAATATTCAAAACAGATATGTCTCCAACAGTCCACCTTCTATCAATACTCTTTCATCTCCATCTATATCACTTCCCTTCTCTTTCATAAAACTTGCTTCAACTCTCTTTCAAACAACTCACATACCACAATCCTTCAGAATTCAATATACACACAACCTTCACATCAAAATCTTCTTTGCATATCTCACTCCTCTCTCTCTATCCTTTGGCTTCGTGGATGATAAATTACTCCAAACCATCTAATTCCCAATTTTACTAAATCAATTTCACCATTTTATCCATAAACTCTTTCCCTTTATCTGAGAGTATCCAACCTGGAAGTCCCCACCTGCTTATGAGCTCTCTACACAAAAACCTAAACATGTATCTCTGACCTTCAACTGGTTTATCATCACATGCAACAGTTTCATTATTTGAGCATAATACTGCAATGGAGAACCATCTATTTTCTTAAACTCTCAGCTCTTCTACACTGATCCAAACAAATGACATTCAGTATATGCATATGCGGAATCGATGTATATCTCATCACTCGCTTACCTTCCGCTAACCTCTATTTGATTAAGTTTCCTAAGGATCTCTCGATCCTGCTCTTTCTGATCATGTTCCTTTTTCCTATATAGCTCCACTTGATGGGCTATATGATCCGCATAGACATTCTTTGTCATACTTCCAAGACCAACCACCTCTGCCAATTTGCTCCTCACTGGTAAGGGCAGCCCCTTCTGTATTTTAGCCCGCAAAATTGACTGCTCCATTTGATTCAAGTCTGGATCATTTCCTGTGACATTTCTCCACACCTGATGGGCTCTTGACACATAGGCCCTCGGATTTTCTTCCTGTCCTAATGGCTCAATAAAGATATTATCAGGATGTACATTAGTAGGAAATGTATCTTTCAATACTCTCCACACTCGACCTCTACTTGCTGCAAACAGCTCCGAATCATTCACAGCAGTACCTATATATCGGTCAAGTCCCGCTTTCTGTAGAATCTCTTCCATAGCTGGAACCCCAAGGAGACTAGCCAAGAGTCTCTTAACATCTCCCATGGCAGCTTGTGTTCCCACCATAATCTCTTCCAACTTTGAAATCCAAGGATGTGCTCCATCTTGAAGAGTAGGTAACTTCTCAAGTATATCTGACATATCTGTATTCTGCCAAGGCTTGTATTCCAAATTCTGTCCTCGAACAACCACTGGACACATTTTCCCTTTTCTTGGGCGCAGTGAATATCTCTTACCTAATTTTTGGGAAATCTTTTTCCGCAAGGTTTTCCTCTGTGTCTTTAACCACTTTAATTGATTCTCCCATACTTTCTGATCCTCTGGTCTAAACGACTCATAGAGATGCGAAAGGCATTGATTTATACTTTTCTCAACCTCTTGTAAGGCCGTTCGTCTCTCCTCTTCTATTCCAGTGCTAGTTGCCGCAGGGAAAAAACCTCTTGAAGGCAAAGGAACTTGCTCCTCCCAATCACTGCCTTCATTCTCACTTTCACTAGAACTATCATCTTCTGAGTCCTCTGCCGTCCATGTTTCTCCTCTTCTTTCCGCTCTAGCCAACATCCTCCTGACTTCAGGATCATATCTACCCATAGCCTCTTCCAAATCACTCTGATCATCCTTAGCTCCCACACAAATAGTTTCCCTCTTACTCTTAGAGCTTGGATACATCGTTATAGTCGTTTCTGCTTGTCCCACTTCTATTACCTGATCATTCTCATCTTTAATCTGATAATTACCCTCCTGAGAGATCACTGGAAGCTGGGGATAAACTTCCTCAAACTTCACCTTCTTCTCATAAGGTGGGGGTTTCTTCGCTGGATCCACGTGTGAGAAGGGTGTATTAATCTCTGCCATTAATTTTTCTGTTTCCTTTACATTCTTTCTTATTTCCTCTACACCTCTGTCTCTCTTTTCTTTTGCAGATTTTATCAATTTCTGTCCCTCGTTTTCAAACAACTGAAGAACACCAAGCTCCACTTGTCTCTTTTCTTTACGTTTTTCCCCCTTTTTACCCTTCTTTTGTTCCGCTTTATATGTAGACACAAGCACATGCATTATTTTAATTACATCGGGGTTAAGAGTCCCTACCACTGGCCATGGTTGGTCAATTTCAGGCCAACGCTTATGCCACTTCTCCGATATCTTCGCAATACCTTTAACTAAAGGATTATTCTTCTGTACTACATCAACAGGGGTAATTACTCTCTGAATTTTAATATCCTTCTCTGACATTGTAGTAGCTCCCTTCATTGTAAATTTAAACTGATTACTAAAACTACTTCTAAATACTTAACCTACTTCTCCCTATTTTATTTATCTATTTTATTTTATTTTAAACCACTATTTTACCATAATCAATAAATTTACTTACTCCAAAGGAACCAAAAACTCAATCAATATAACAGTGGATGTACAACACTAAGTCGACATATGATATCAACTAAACACACAATTAATCCTCCAAATTATGTGTAAAGTTCCCTCAAATATTTCTTCAACAAAAGTCCAATCCTATATGAGGCTCAAAAGATCACACGCTCCTGCAAGGGACCAACTATCATCAAGTGTGTTCAATCCTCAACTCCACTCAAATCACCACAGACAATAAAACTCACATTTGCCACTCTGCTCTTAACAGCATTTGACCCAAATAATTCTATTCTATTGATTAAATGCATTAACAAGTCAGTCCATTGCCAAGCTTCTCCTTTAAACAACTACAACATATGATATGTTATACCTATATAACACATATGTTTAAAATGCAGGTATTTGTAGAAAAGAGTTTGTGGATAAAACTACACTGGCCTTGAGCAGACTGGATTCAGAAGCTGCACACACTATTGTCAGCAAACCTCAATCCACATGACACCTTGGCCAGCTGCCATCCTTCTGCATCCTGGAGCACTCCACCTCCTTTTTTCCTTCTCCCCAACTCTCACACATTAGACACATTACCTACCAACACACAGGTCACTCTAACATCTTAATTCCTCCATTAATACATTATCATCCATGAACTATATCTCCTACTATTCTTTTATTTCTCTTTAAGTTTTTTTTATACCCACACAAAACATCCTCCTATTCTTTCTATGTCCTTTTGGGGGCTCATAAGTTCTCCCTCTTCTCTCTCTTTTCTTTTTTCCCAAAAACGTCCTTAAAAAAGGCTCATAGTTTTTATTCAAACTGTCCCCCAAAAAAGGCTCATACACTTTTAACAATATCAAAAGTCCCCTCGTAAGAGGCTCATATATTTTAACAATAACAAAAACGTCTTTTTGAAAGAGGCTCATACACTTTATCAATAAAAGAACGTCTTCTTAAAAAGAAGCTCATAGGTTTTAATCATAAAAACGTCCTCTCTCAAAAAACTCATAAATCTTATCCGTATCAGACAAAATATCTTTCCTTATACATTACTATATCTCCTATTTTCAACCACAACCTATATATTCCTATTCAATACAAAATCTATCTTCTTAACATAAACCCCATACACCATCCCGTGTCACAGCCTTTCACACACAGCTGAGACAGCGCTCCACACGCACACACACACACACACACAGACAAACACTCAACAGGGACACAAAAAGGATTCACAAAACACACAGCAGAGTCAACTTCATTCCAAAACACAAACAACATCCAATCCTAAATTCTCAAAATCTACTCATTCATACTTTATCCTATAGCATGCTTTTCTGCCGCTCCTTTTTCTCTTAGTTTCCTTCTAAATTTATGCTACCTCATGAGGTGTAGATATTCAATGAGAGGCTGCTTCAGACACTGTTCGTCAACTAGTGTTCGAGTGGGAACTTACAATTGAATTTTGCACTCTACACCCCCAGTTCCTTGAACTGACCTGAAATTCACCTAGTGATTTTCCAGGATTTTTGGCCCGTCTAAAACCGCCTCCCAGAGGGCTTTGACCAAATCTGCGGCTTTTTCTCTTTACCTTTTTATTCCTCTATCTCTTCCTTATTCCTATTTCCCTTTATTCCTTTTTCCTATATCTCTTTTTTTTTCTCAACCGTCCAATTTGCCCTGGGCCCAGGATTGTTCCTTCTCTTTTTTTCTCCTCTTTTTCTAATCCGACTATCTCTCAAAACCAACTTTCACGCAGTGACTAATGTACACATGTCTTACCGTTAAGAAGATAAGGGCCCAATCTTCATTAATCTTGCATGATGTTATTTAGCTCACCTTATCGTTACTAATTAGGCTATTCTACACTTTTTACTTCAAACTCTTATTTTCTTCACTTCTTCAAACTTCTTATTTTCTTCACTTCTCTGTCACTCTCCCCCCTGTTTATGCGCTGTCCACAGCGCAATAAAATCAAATTTAGAACGGAGCATCACCCCAAACATCAACACAGCACAATTCTTTCCGGTGCGACCAAACAGCAAACACTCACAACAGCAACGAACGAACCAGCACCCCAGAAGCGAGAAATGCTCACCATATCCTGCAGGCTCGGTGCGGGAGTAGGTGCGCTGAAGTTGCCAGGAACGCCGCAGGTCACAACACGTCCGAAGTTCGTGACGCCAAATTCTTGTGGTATATTAGATGATGATGTCGATGTGAAGATGATGAAGAGAAGATCTCCGCTGACACTGACTTACTTGTATATAGAAGTTTATTACAAAGTAGTTCAGCATCGGACAAGCACTGCAGTAGCCTGTGAGAGGATCCGAGCCAATATGGATCTCTCTCCCTAACAGCTCTGAACACCAGTATATATATATGTTAGTCGTCTTTACGATTTACAGCAAGACATTGGGCTCTCACTCAATGACCTCACTTTTTCCAAGAGACAGAGAGAAGGGAGGAAAGACCCTATCCCTGTTCCTTATATGTATATGTTCATGGCTACTAACCTAAACATGAACCCAAAGAATAGAAAGACATACATGGAGCTTCAGGCATTGCAAAAGAGTAAAAACCATATATGGAACGTCAGACACTACACAGAGATATCAGTCATTCACCTTCATAAAAGATCCCCGCCCTCTCTGGTTATACATGTAAGTGTATTTAAGTCAGGATCTTGAAAGAAACATGTATTGAAAGGTAATTGTGTGGTTATGTTGGTTTATGAAACAGGTTCACACTGAAGGTAATGGATATTTGTGTAAGGTCACTTACTGTGAATGGGAGATTTTTTTCTCAGTGATGTTGGGTATAATTGAGTTACTTCTTTAAAGGAAAACAATGGTTAAATTTGTAAATAAATAAATAAATAAAATACCCAACTATCACCAAGACCACAGTCACTCATTGACTATTGCTGAGTGTAGCAGTAGAATGCCAAATTGTGTATCTTTGTGCTGTGTTAGTGTTTTATTTCTCTTTCAGGATCAACTGGTTAATCATAGACATATCAGATCAGGACACTCATGAATCTTTTTTGTAGCTGTAATGGCAAACAATTTATTTTGTCTCTTAGATTTCAGGACTTGTGTCATCACCATGGTGTAATTTGTTCACAGTGATCAAATATCATTGTGAATTTAACAATTTCAGTGCATAGGTCTGTGTATTTGTTTTTTGTTTCATTTTGTTTCTGCTTCACCATCATTTTCAAACAGAACCAGAGTTCCACACACACAAGGGCTAAATAACTTCCCTGTGATATTCCTCACAGTTCATTGGTGGCTTGTAGGAGCTGTGCCAGCCAAACAGATGAAGGGATTGGATGGATCATGGTTTGCTGCTGATTGTAATACTGGATGGCTTCCCACTTGGTGGATCCATGACAAATTTGAGCTGGTGGCGCACATGTCACTGCTCACAGTTTGCTCATTATTACTCAATTCTGCTTCCTGTACTCTGTGTCCTCACTGCTGATTGGGTGATAGCTTTTGTTAAACATGGGTCCTGGCTTCTGTGTTTAAGGCCAGATTCACTGTTATCTTAAAATATAAAATATATTAAACATATCAAAAATTAGTCGCCACAGTAGCCTGAACTTGTTTTGGTTTTACTGTAACAAGTTGATAACCACAAAAAGCAGGTTCAGCATACACTGACAGTATGGCAGTTTTGACTGGATACTCATAAACCAGCTTATCGAAAGTAGAAATTAACATTACCATTTTCCACAGATCAAAAGCAGGTGTCCTTTGTCAGGATTTCTACAGAACATAGTATGATATATCTGAACTAGAAGCTGTTTGGGTTTGATCCAGTTGCCTGTCACAAGCTCTGGCTGCTGATAAGTACACCCAGCTGTAGGGCATTCATTTATTTATGCTGTTTCTTTAAATATTCACATTGTGGCAATCCATGGAGACATGTATTCTGTCTCCAGAGCAATAGACGAGGTGACGCACAGCCAAAGAAAAGTTAATTATTAAATAAGCCAAAACTTAATCACCAACATGTCCTGACCTTCTGAAGAACAAGCACATCAGCTGTTTATAACAGGTCACTGATATGATGTATGTGTAAGAGTGCAATAAAAACAGAGCTGGGGTCAGCATCAGCTCCGGTCACTGTTTACCACAGCTGATTGAACAAAGTCACATTCCACAAGCTTCTATAGAGCCTGTCCTCTCAAGAAATATGACTCCCTCATTTCAGTACATGCCCCAAAAACATCCATTTACATACAAATGACAGAGCCTTTTAGTGGTCGTAGTAGTCACGACAGAAAATAGGAGGTGGTCAGGTGACATTGTTATAGAGTGCTCATGTGGAGGAGGTCAGGGTGGATAATATGGGTCACCAAAACATGGAAGACCACTTTTCTGTCTGTGTTCGTTTATGTCTTGTTTCCTGCTGACAGTCAACATTTGTTTAAACAATGGCCACAATGTTTCCTGAATCAAAACCAAGTGACTATTATTGGAACCATACTGAAAGTGCTGTCACCTTAACCAAGTAATTGAACCTAAATAAAAGTTGAACCATAGTGTTATAAAACAGTTTTTGCAGGCACAGACAAATGTTGTCCTATTGATAGGGGTGTCAGACCATGTGTCATTCTGGAGGAACATTCTAGACAACTAACATAGTTTGTCTTGTAATTTAGGCAATTTGTTATTCCAGTAACTTAAAGGGACAGGTGAGTCACAGTTGTACCTAAGTAGCTAGGAGTTATGAATGTTTTGTTCTGAAGTGTCCATTCATGAGAGCCATGACTGAGTTGACTGTGGCTACTGATGGTTTCAGAAACCCAGGAAGTTCTATGGTTATAGGGAGTGGTGTCCAGTTTAAGTAAAATTAAACCACAAAATTAGATTTTAGACCTGGTCACTATCTTTATTTAAATATGCTGAGACATGCAAGACATACTGGTGAGCAACTGTTTAGTTATTTGCATAAATGTCGGCATGATTTGTAATGAAATGTTCAAATTTCTGAAGCAGAACTTCAGGTCTTTACAGATTTACAGCTCTTTATCTGACCCCATCTCTATCCACCCTTCTCCATCCAGTCTGAGTTTGAGTAGAAATACATCTGTTCTTTTCCCGTCAGTATGCCATAATTATGTGAATTAATGCAGGTTTTTATCACAATCTGTCCCCTCATTTTGGTTATAATTACTACCTGTTTAATAAATGGAGTTGTCCCCCTCTAGATTTAAAAATGGAATTAATTGTGCAACCCCTCTTAAAGTTACATAACCCAGACCCCAGTGACCATAATGACTACAGGCCCATCTCTAAACTACCATTTATTTCTAAAATTTTAGAAAAAGTTGTCTCCTGTCAGATCTTACTTGAACACCTTGATAAATTCCAGTCTGGTTTTAGAGCTCAGCACCATACAGAGTCTGCTCTGTTAAAGACTGATGTCCTTCTCTCTATCAATTCTGGTGCTTGTGTTGTTTTGGTTGTGCTTAACCCCACACAGCACAGCATTTGACACAATCGACCATGACCATCTTCTTAAAAGCCTGGAGGTCAAAGTTGGTCTGCAGAGTCCAGTGCTAAGAGGGTTTACCTCTTCCCTGAGAGACAGAACTTTTTCAGTTAGAAAGGAGAACTGCTCTTCATCCCCTGCTCCCATTAAGTGTGGCATCCCTCAAGGTTTGATTTCAAGCACTTTTTATTTTCACGTTACATGCTTACCCTTGGCTCAATCTTCCAACCACCTATTATCTATACCACTTATACCAATCCCAGCTGACACTTGGTGAGAGGTGGGGTACACCCTGGACAGATCACCATAAATTTCTTAGTTTCTCAGTGTATCTTATAGGATAATGTCAGGGTGTGTGTCCACCAGCTGAAGATCAGCAGGACCCTGAACATCAATGTAAATCTGCTACAGACTTAAGACAAAGAAAATCCACCTTGTGGAGTCAGAGTCCAGACCTGAACCCAACAGGACTGCTGTGGAATGAGCTCAGAGAGACATTCACACCAGACATCCTGCATCCAGCTCTGCAGGTGGCTCCAAACTTCCTCCTGAACATTGATCAGAGACTGGAAGAGCTGGACTAAGGCTACTGCTGCCAAAGGAAGTTCAACCATTTATTAAATTCAAGAGTTTACTTTTCTTGCCACTGTAGTTTTTATTTATATGAATGTATTACCTGGACATGTATTTGTACATTTTTTGTATGTGTATTACAGTGTAATTTTCGCAGATCTGGTGTATAAATCCTAACTATATGCACAACAATTTATGCCAGATATTAAGTGAAGTATAAACTGTTGACATTCCCTCAGAGGCCAAAATAAAAAGTCAAATTATTGTTTCTCACTCAATATCTTGTTTTAGTGCATCAATCTGAAGGCAAAACTAATGGAATTCAGTGGAGCAGACTGTCTGGCATATTCAGATCACTAGAAGATTGCAGTATTGACCAAATGTCAGCAATAGAGCAATGCAGTGATTGAATAAGCGAGGATACATAATCGAAGCTGAGGAGTCTGCCAGGACTGCCTGCTGCTGCCCTCATAACAACTCTCGGAAATTCTCAAAATCATTAGCACACATGGACACATGCACATACACACACACATCATTGTCCATTATTATGGGTTATTGTTTTTGATAACTGAATGATATAAAAAAAAAGTAAACAAAAGAAATAAATATAGTATAGCCATCCTTGAAGTCAGACATAGTGATCATACAGTATATTTTCTGTACATTCTATTTACAGCTTGGAGTGCTATTTCTAAGCCTTCTCTATGCTGTTAGGAATGAATCTTTGGTGGGGAATTTCTTAGTTATTTCTTATTTTCCTGAAGATCATCAGTATATTAAGTCTAAAATATTCGATTAAGCCAATAAAATACCAACTACCAACCGTTTCAGCTGTAGAATGTAACCCTTAAGAGGGATATGACCTGCCTGCCTGGGCTGTGTACCACAAAAGCACTTTGCAGGCACTGCTTTGACACAGACCCTAAGTGGCATCACTGTCACCTTTCACAAATAATTATTACTCACAAACTGTAGAGAAATTTTGAGTGCTGCAGGGCTCTTGCATGCTCATGCATGGGTTGCAAGTATGACATTTATTTTCAGTAATGAAATGCATCAAAATAGCTCAAATCGTGTCTCTCGGTTAGTGTGCTGAGCTGCTTCCCACCAAGTATAAGACATCCACTGACTATTCTGCATCCATTTTTTTAACCCAAAATGATCATAGGTTTGATTGTCCAATTCATCTGTTTGGTTCATATTCAGCCTATGACTTGTGTCTGTTCATGTTTGTCAGCTTGACAACATCTCTTCATTCTGACAATGTTATTTATAAACCAATACATGAATGAATGCATACAACAGCAGCAAGCACTGATTGATATAATTCCCCTGCCACTGTCTGAAAAAGACATCATAAAGGAATCTATAGGACATTATATAACACATTTAAAATGCTTGTTTATGGCAATGAAAATACATGAAATCATGTGTAAAAATAGAAATGTATACAGTGCAAACATTGCAGACATTAAGTTGGTGTCTTGGTCATAGCTCACTTATGAAATCCTACCACAGTTTCTCTCCTGCTGGGCTGCTGACAGCGTTGTCAGTTGGTTTCAACTCACCATAACACCAGTAGCTAAGAGTATCAGAGTGGCCAACTGAAATGAGTTACTTTGTCCTAACTTGTTGTCTGGTGTCATTCTGCCATTCATCTCCATCATGTCTCTACTGATGTCTCCTTGCAGAATTCTGTGTGTTAACAGTGAGGCAGCTAAAAAAAAAGTGTAATGTTTTCATGCAAGCCAGAGAGAGGGCCTGACCAGATCATGCTACAGGACAAATTATCAACTACAGCACCTTGATACTTTCACAAAAGAATAACAATAATTAGATGTACTGAGTCCAGATTAACATTTTCACTTATTTTCTCAGAGTTCCCACCAGGAGAAGAGGTCCACAGATCGAGACAGAAACATGGGCTGCTAATAAGTCAGATGATAATTCATTTTAAGGATAAGCACAAGGGCACACTTAATGCACGCAAATAATAAGATATATAAGAGGACACACAGAGCATGTCCTGTGCTAAAACAGTGGCAATCAGGCACTACAAAAACACAGTTTGAGCAAAAAGCACTATAAGTTAGTAGGTCTAAAGTGATATCAGTGACCATAAAGGAACATACTATTCAGAGAAATACTTGGTAAATAATTAAATATTAAATATATATGTTAAGATAAAATTATATAAACTAGGAGCAGTCTCAGAACAAGGCTTAAGGGTACATTGTAATAAAATGTCAAATAATAATTCAGTCAAAAAGAACAAAAACAGTAATAGGTAGCGCAATGGTTTAAAAAAAAAAACAAACAACTGAGTGAGCAAGCTAAGATCAGCAAAAAAAAAGCAGCACTGGCAATCTTCATCCTAAAAGGAGACAGACTTAACTTATTACAGCAGCCAAAAACATTTCAACTTGTGTAATATCCATGCTAGAACAAAGATTAAGATATTAGAAAACATAGCAATGCTTTCCCCCACCTGCCAACCTGTAAGCCTTTCCTGAGGGCAAACATAACATGGCAGGGGCAAGGAAAGAGGAAAGAGTACTGAAAAATTGTATTCCAGCAAAAGTAATGTTACTTTTACTCAAGTGGAGTAAATGTAAGTCAGATAAAGTTTTTTAAAAAGTTAGTTAAATGTTCTCTGAGTAAACATTGCTATGTTACTTTTTTAAAAGAGGATGTGTAAAAAATAATTTGGTGATAATAATGTTACATGCTATAGCTATTTAAAAGATAGATTACAACATAAAATACAGTGAAATATAATGCATATATGTTATATGCCAGAGTGAAAACTACACTGACTCCTTATGTCCAAGTGAACAATAAAATTCCATCTCTATATACAGGAGCTTTGCAGCCTTTATTAGAACTATTTAGAAATTACAAATGTGCAGCTACCCTCCTGGATATTGTCAACTACAGAGTTAGTTCAAAAAGAGGACAAAACTCCAACAATGACACCTAAACTGACTTTCTTGTCTTTGCTAAAGAATGTCTTGATATGACAGAATATTTGATTATAATATACAAAGAAAAGAAAAAGAATTGTATTGAAGCATTTTCATGTACTCTCAGTTTTCTGGGTCTCCTGTGACATGAGCTCTATCCACCAAACTCTTGCTGCAGAATAATGCACCCACAACTAGGCAGCTCACAAAGTAATATGTGTTCCAGTTACAGATATGTGTAATTAGACTAGCATTTCACATAAAACGTAGAATGTCCATAATAATAAAAACTTTACTGACTGTGGAAGCAGAAGTACCTATCTTTTTCATGCAGTTTGGTGTCATTTAGAGCTCCTCTTTGTAACCTGCATTGGCACTAGGAGGAATTATTTCTATCAATGACCGGTGACTTTAAACAAATATAGTCAGAAATGGCCTTTACCAGGAGATACAGATCAATATGGGGAACACATGGAGAAAAAGTATTTGACTATGTGAGGTACATTTACTGAGTTATTAAATGCTTTTATGTTTATTATAGCACCTCCTTATGACATGGGACAATAACAACAATATTAATGATAATACTGTGAATGGAAACAATGGTAGCACAGCTCACAGGAACAGCCGTCAGAGATGTTTTTAAAGCTTAGTGACACATAACATATTTAGTCACATTACACACACGAGGCACTGGAATGGACATGTACTTTTTGAACTGCCAGTTACATTATTAAAGTCTGACTTCTGTTCAGTCTTAAACATCTCTTGTCAACCCAGCAGATCTGTGCATGTTACAGTGTGTCTGTAAATTGAGGTAGTCATACAGGCCTTAGGTAGTGTTTAAATTCTCATTTGAAATGTGGACAGTGTGGCTCCATCTGTTTCACACAGGCCTTCTGAGCAGCCCTCAGTATCACACACTGTTTGATGGGAACAATACTTGCCTAATGGACCTTCAAGAGCTCATTTGTTTGAAGCAATTATTCCAAGGCAACTGTTTCTATGAGGTTTCCCCTCAGCAGAGATTATTCGCTCTTTGCTTTAGAGAATAACTGAAGGGCATCTTTGCAGTTGTGCTGCTAGCAATAAAGAAAGAAAAGGTAAGACTCCAGGGAAAGCCATCTACCCATTCTGTGAATACAGAGGTGGAGGAGATCAACCAATCAACTCACAATGTGGAAAAACAATCTCAGAAATGAAAGAGAAGCAGGCCTGAGTCAGCAGCAGGCTTCCTTTTGGTGGCCCAAGCCTTCACATCAAAATGGAGATTGAAAAGCTCCCAAAACTGCGACACAATGATCATATGTCTTCCTCCTTGCAACAGGGGCATAATTACAGATGACCTAGCTCCATTTAATACATCCTGACATGGGGCTCGTCGCTCAGATTTGCCACATCTTGCAGTTTTCCCATCTATAGGAGTCCAATTATCTTGCTTTCTCTCAGCCTTTTCAGCCACAGTCCCATCCAGTTTGGCAAGTGCACATTTCAATATATACTTCAGCAGCAGCAGCAGCACAATAAAAGCAACAATGATAGCTAAATGCCTATTAGATGTGTCACCCCCAGTATCACTAAAATAAATTCTCATTCAAAGACAGACAGCTACAGTGTGTTGACAACTGACACCTGACATGTAAAGATATTAACTATCAAATTCTCCTTCTTATCAGTCAACTATTTTAGTTTTCCAAACCTGCCAGATTCCCTCACTCATCCTCCCCCAGACTGATCAGTGGAGTGCATTTAAAAACAGCCCTTAGCCAAGCTGAAAGCAGCCCAGGATTGGGGGAAATGTCAAAATGGCTCCAGAAGATGACAGGCCCAATGTGTAGTGGAGCCTGGATCTCTCAGCCTTATCCTTTGTGATTCCCTTCTTTTTTTTCCAGCATATCACTCCCCCGATGCATAAGAGTGAGAGGAGACAGCTCTTCCTGTTTCTCCTCTCTCTATTAGCTCCCTGGTGGATCTGCCTGTTGTGAAGTGACTCTAGCTGTAATCTCTTGCTAAGTTTGTATGTTGTACAACTTGGCATGATTTAACTCAACTTCTCACATTTTTCTTTTTCCCACTCCAGCCACGGTGCAGTGGCATTCCAGCATCAAACAGTGAAGGAGAGATGTAATGTTGTGGCCTCACACACACAAACCCTGTAATGCAGTCAACAGTATACGAGCAACTGCAGTTTCAAACTGCTTATCTAGGCTGAATCCAGATGGGAAATCATTCCCTAACAGTTTCCTTTCATAAGCGCTGACTGGGGCTTAGCTCCACTGTGTTTATCCCAACGCACAAATCACTTTTCAGACTGGTCAAAAGAGCAAATAAACGATGGGAGTAACACTGAGGCTGAGGTTGGCTTTCCACATGGAGTTCCCTGTCATTAATATTGCTTTGGTGATCCTGTGCCTTCTACGCATAAATACACTCCACCACACTCACTGGTTGAGGAATGTTTAGGAATCAGAATAAGTCCACTTGACCTAAAAAGCAGAATCCAATACTTCACAAAGAGTGATTGTGAAATGGACTGAGGTGACTGCTTCCTCCTGTATTCTCACTGTAGAACGAGCTCTCATCTTGCAGTGTATGCCGAGGCGGCTGTTGTCACAGGAGATGGCATCACAACTGACACACAGATATAATGGAACAGGATCCAAGTTTTTCCAGTCCCTGTGAGGCTGGGCTGGGGTGTGATGATCATAGGGGGATTAGCAGACTGTTGTGCAGGGTGCCCCAACGCTCTAACAGAGCAGTCAATTAAAACATGAAGGAGCAGAATGGGTGGTCTCTGCAAAAATAAAAAATAAAAATAAAAAGACAGCAACGAAAGGAGATGTAAAGACTTTGAGTTTTCTTGTACATCAACCATGTCATCTTCTGCTGTGAGCTGTGTTTGAGTGAAAGCCCTCTCCATCCTAAGGGGCTTTCAACCCCAAAGCAGCATGAACTACATGCCTAATTTGCAGTTTGATGACACAATGGATTCCCATCAAACCCTCACAGGTCTGTACATTAGAGACCACAAAAAGACTGTGACACTTTGTATGTATCTGTGATTGCATTTATCTGCATGTCATTTTCTTACCTGTGTTTGATAGTTAACAGAGAAGAAGCAGACAGCACACATGGGCCACGTCACAGTTCTGTGACATGTGCTATAACCATTCAGCTGCCATAGCTCTCCTTAAAAAAAAAAAAAAAACAGGATTTTGCATTAATGATTTGATGGGAATTGTTACAGTAAAACTGGTAAGCACTGAATCTTACATTACGACATTAATTGTATTTTTTATGGCTTTTAAAAATCTGACAATGATCCCTTAAATCTGGTGATTAAAGAGAAGGACAGAGGGAGAAACTCTAAGTCCTCCAAACTCAACATGTTTGTAACACTAATGGGTTCAGGTTGGGGAACCATCTAGGTCATGGTTTATAGAAACACAACACAATCTTGCTACTGGGTATTTAATGACACTTCTGATAGTGTGCTTTTCTTGGAGGACAGTCTACATTTTAGAAATCAATTTAATAAATTAAAGATAAAGTTCTATCTGTGCTCCATGGACAAACTCTGGTCACTGGAAACACTGTTTCTACATCATCATAAACATATCTCTGGTTTTTCTGATCAGCTGATACATCTATGATGAACTGAAACTGCTTCAGAATATTGGCAATACCACTGTATCCATCAGTTTCCACAGCAACAGCAACTTCCTATAGTGACTTCAAAGTGACTTTCAAATTGATTAATCAAATTAATAACATCCCTGTAATATCCACTAGTCTACAGCCAAGTTCGAGACTGTGTGGCTGAACTTACACAGTGGTTCTTTGAGCTGTGAATGCTAATGTCAACATGCTCCAATAATTACTATGTTCCCCATCTTAGATTAAGGTATAAACATGCTGATTAGAATGGATTACAATTTATACTTAAGGCAAATGTTGATGACATTAATTTTGCAGGTATTTGGTCATAAACAAAAATACTGGATTTTGCACCCATATTAGGTGCTTGATGAAAGTCCTTAGGATACATGGTCTGGTGTGCCAGTCTATCCAATACTTAAGATATTTAATGGACCAGCTGACAGATAGATAGACAGCTATTGAATTTTCCAGAGTCATGCACAGCTATTTTTTAAATACTGTTTCTTTTCATGTTTGTGACTTGAAACTATGATGGGAATGACTTGCTACCTAAATGCCAAGCTTTAGTTAAACTGTACTTCTTTGCCACTATGTTTACAGAATGGAGTGTATTAATACAATAAGACCAAAATTAAAAGCCTTGGGTATTATGTTACATGGTTAACTGTAACTGTGTAAACTGAAAGAATATGAAACATCAAGGTTGTGTAATAATGTTTAGAGGTACCAGGTTATCTTAGAATTATGAGGTGGACTTTAAGCTTTACTTGTAAAATGAGTTATTAAAAGCTATTACACAACATACCCTTACTCCTCTTCAAAACACAATGACCAGGGTGATTAATAGGACAGCTTATACATGATAAATCAGTGGAATTTGCTTGTTTACTTGCCACTGCCATCTCTTAACACTTATGAAGAAAAGACTTTTGAAATAACAGTTGCCACACACATATGAGCATGTGTATGATAACACATTCGGTATCATAACTGATCTCAGAGCAGTGTACACTGAGCCAGAGGAAGCCTGACAGGCGTACCTGTCTGTGGCTGGCTATAGCTAGTTACACATCAAAAATCCAAGGACTATTACAAATTTCCATGCGCAAATGTCCAGTAAATGCTGCTCCCCCCTCTGTTTGATACACGCCAGCCTTTGTCAACAGGACTCGGCCAAGCTCCGCCCACACCCATGCCCACTAAAAATGACAGAAACAACAGATGCAGTAGCTGGTAGTCAACCTAGCTGCCAAGACAATAGCCTACTACAAGAGGGCAGTAAACTATAAGATGGATGGGATCCCTTATGGGACAGAACACTGTCCTGAGAAGTCACATCCACTTCCATATTGTTCTAATTGATGCACATTTTAGCTTTAACTGGTCAAACTCTGCTTACCTTACATGTCCTGATGGAATGCCACTGCTAGAACGTAAAATGTGTCATGGCCAATTCAGAATTTATTTTGGTGTTCTATAACTTGGGCTCTCCCTGTCAGGGTCTAGTCAAACAAGTTCCATCAGTGGCTAGCCATTGTTTCCCAGACCTGCAGAATTGAAAGGCCTGTCCTCAGCCATATACCACCCCTCCACTCCTGATTTTCTCACCATTACTGCAGATCAGTAATATTAGAATTATACAGCTTGTTTTTTATCATGTCACTGATACCAAACAACAGATGCTGGGAAGAAGAGTGACAGAGCCTGCAGCCGTTGTGAAATGAAGTGATTAGCCATCTTAATTAGCTGTCGTCTTTGGCCCTGGCCTTCTCTGCATGATGGAAAGTTGTGCTCTGGGGATCAATAGGGAGTAAAACAACAGCCACCCACAAGCCTTCTCTTAATCAGCCAGTCCTCTGCTTGGAAGCTAAAAAACAGAGAGTGGGCAGGCTGTTTAGGATAGAGGACACTGTGTGCCCTCTCTATTGGCATCTGCTCACCTCATTATTCATCCAGTCAATACGTGTTACACTTCTTGCTTCTTACATCAACTATTGTTGAACTCAACACCTTTGACCTCTTCTATGAATCAATATCAAAGGAAACTATTCTGCAATGTTTAATTGGATAACAGAGGAATAACCACTGCACTAGTATGCAAGTCCAGTCCAGATCCCAGACAGCTTCATCAATGAAAACGTGTCTCGATGATGGCTGGATTTCCATTAAATCTGACCCCACCTAACCAACACCACCACGAGACCAAGATTTCACTCTGTATTCCAGCTAATCTCACCATCAACTGGCCACAGTTTACTGAGGACATTCACGCATCACAGAGGATGACCCTTTCCATTTTGAGCCTGGTTATACTGCAACCATCAAGTTATCACAAATAATGTTCATTGGGGTATGAACTCTTTACATACTATAAAGTCATTCAGTAAAATATCAGTAAAAACAAGGTGAGAGTTTTATGAATTTTGCCAAGGTACAATAAAATTTTCAATATGTGTCACATCCAGGTCATGTCTTTTCATGTGTTCCCCATCCTTTTGGGTCATTTTCTGTTTTATTGTGATATACTCATTTTTGTCTCTTGGTCCAGGTCCCTTGACTTCCTGCCCTCCTGTTGTCCCCACCTGTGCGATCACTTGCCCCACCCTAATGTGTTGCACCTGTGTCTCATTGTCTTCCCTGACTCCCAGTATATAAGCCTCCCTCTCACTCCCTTGTGTTTGTCTTTTGTCTCTGTACCAGCATTCCAGCCTTTTCTTCTTGTGAGTTTTGCATTCCGAGTGTGACTGCTCCTTGTGTTTTTGGACTTGATTTTGCCTGCTGATGTTGTACCTCCACCTGAACTCTTGTTCTTGTACCTATCTAAGACTGCTATTAAACATTGAGCTTGTACCTGAACACCTGATTGCTGAGTCGTGCATTTGAGTCCAACTAGTTTGGCATTGCAGTATGTACCACAGGCAGTTACAGGTATTACAGCTAAGCTTTGAATACAGAATTGTAATGTTGCTATCAGTTTGCAGACACACTCATTAAAAGCACTAATTACTGACTGGTGTCAGAAGAATAAGGAATATGTTACAGCATGTAACATGTCTCTTTTGACTGAAGACCTACCTCTTCCAAGAGTACTTGCTCACTGACAAGGTGTGTTGCTCAGGTAAGAGTAAAGGAATAAATCATCTGAAGTCAGTCACCTGACATCTCTTGAATTTGCTATTTGTGCTTCCATCAGAAGTGTGACTGTGCATAGTTAAAGTAAGAGTGTGTATCTGTGTGTGGGAGGGACCTTAAAAAGCTGAATGAGCAGCATCACTGAAGGAACCTCAGTGTTAACTGTGTTGTCTTCTCAACCTGATATACACCCTCAGTCTGGTTCAGGTAATCACACATGGCTGTTGGCCTGACAGAGTTTGGTGTATCATTCCTTTAACTGTCTACTCTACTGTAGGTTTTCATACTGTGTGTTCCAGTCTGTGGTCATTACTGTGGAGCCTATTTTTTAATTGTATAACAAAAATTGCTTTGAAAATTGCTTTCTACACTGCTAACTGCATCTAACCCTTGCATTCCTCACACTAACTCATCCTCATGCCAAACACACAGCTGAGTGTTGGCTGCTGAAACCACTGGTGAAGTGTCCCTGGCTTGTTCTGTTTTGTTCTCCGTTGTGATGTTCTGCTTGACCGTGGCTCAGCTGTGTTTCCTTCCAGGGGGGCTCATTTGTAAGACTCCCTCCCTGTGCTACTCTAAAGCAAGAACCACTTGCTTACATATGGCTCTCAATTAGTTTGGTTACTGTGGGGCTCAGAGAAACTGTAGCAGAGAATGTACTACAGCAAATGACTGACATGTTATTCTTCATAGCCAGAGGAGATTGTGACTGTTGTTATTGTACTCTCATTAGTGCTGTGAATCTAGAGAACATCAGTGCATGATGATAATCTAACACACTGCTGAGCTCAGACTGCTGGAACTAATGTTGAACTCAGTGCTGTAAAACAACTACAGTTGGTTAAAAACACAAATTACAGTTTTTTGTTTTGTTTTGTTTTGTTTTTTTTACAATGGGAAAACAACATTTCTCCATACTGAAGTCACATTTTCAAAAACTCTTCACCACACCACTTCTCTCCTCACCAACAACACACAGCTCAGATCAACAGTTTCATCTCACATCCCAAAAATGCATCAGTGGCCAATAACTCAAAGCCACTGGCCAACATATTACTTTACATTTAAGTTCTAAACTCCTATAAATGAGACTGGCCAGTTTAGTTTACACTTTGCCTACATTCTACATCCAAACAAAACAAAACAAAGGAATACAAATGCATAAACTCCTGTTGGGACACACAACACTGAGACCTACTTTCATTCTTTGATGACCTATATGAAATACCTGTGCCAGGTGAGGAGAGGGGGCAGGTGAGGTTGAATTCTCTCCCAGTCACAGGCTGGTTTACAGCTTGTCCTGGGATGGTGTTATTTTTCCCTCCACCTCACTCCAACTTAAGGCCATGTCTTTCATTGTGCTATTTTTTTGTCAGGGGATGCTTAGATAATCCTGCCTTCTCCTGCCAGTTTTTAATGATAGCATTTAATATCTTACATGTATTTTTAATATTGCTTCTGTTCTCCTCCAGTTGTTTACTGTAGCCCTCTTTTTTGTTGCTTTTCATAATTTTTGTCAGTTTGTTGTTGTCTTGTTGTTCAGAGGACATTTTTTCCCACAGGAGAGGATATAATAGATTAAAATGATTCACTCAGTGATACTTCATTTATATCTTCCACATCAACTTACATACTTTGTTTCATGTACATTGTTTCATTAGGTCTTCTTTACAGAAATGAACTGCAACTTTTGTTTTGTGTCTAATTCTTTTGAGAGTTTTGATGTCTTTCTTGGTCCTGGTTCAGCTCTGGATGATTGCAGACATTAGCAGATGGTCATTTGTGTCATTAATTCATAGTCCACTTAGAACTTTATTGTCCACAACATTAATAAATATATTGTCAGTGAGTGTAGTACTGAATGTTGGTCTGGTCTAATTGAGGGATATAGACTCATGTTGCACAGTGATGAACTCTGTAGTTGTATTGTTCTAGTGGGTTTATCATCGATATTGAAATCCTTTTTTATTACTATGTACACTACCAGTAACCTTTCCTCAAAAGTGTGGATACAGGATCCTGTTTGTCTCTATACACAGCTGATCATTATCTTTTCTTATTTCTCCATCTCAATTTCAACTGTGATGTATTCCATCACCCTTTGTTTTAGTTCTGTTGATAAAAAACATTTCATATCCCTTAATCTCAACCATATTAGGGTAATTTCTTTTTAAGACAGGCCTCAGGTATCAGTTATGCTGTGAATTTCTTGTCTAGTTGTTGTAAGCAGTGTTTGAATTTTGAAAAGTTTAAGTTGACGCTTCTCCTGTTAAAATGTATTATCGATATTATTCCTTCCATTTTTACATTTCTTTTAAACTGCTCCTCTGTGTGGTATTCACAATGGCTGTGTGATTTTCAAGTGTTAATATCCTTTTTTATAACTTGGGATTTATCTTCAGTCTATTCTTCCTCTCCTTGCGATTTCTGTGTTCTTTTTGGTTTCTTTTAAGCAGGTACCTTTCATTTCGATCTCACCATTGTTAACAGAATTGGCATTGCTGTTGAAGAAGCCAACCACCTTTCTCTTCAGTGACCTCAGCTGCCCCAGCGTAGGACTGGTGTCTGGTCGTCAGGCCACTAATGATGAGATCTCATGTTCATCCTGGAGTACTGTCCCAGGTCAGCCACTCATTTCTTTTTCCATGTGTTATTTTTTTCTGAAGTGATTGAACTTCTCCCATTATATTTCCATGATTCTCTTTTGTTGGGCAGTGATTGTTGCAGTTTTGGCTGATATAAAGCCAAGAGGTTTCTTAGTCTCTTCACTTCAACAGGGACGTTTATAGTTTTCTTCATCCTGACTCTGTTTGTCTGGTTTTGTCTGATGGGTCTGTTGACACAAGGCAGGTTGGCTCAATGGATTCATGCTGCTGAAGATAAATTCTGACCCTACCATCCGCTGCCTCAGCAGAAATCCAGATCCATCAGACCGGGCTACATGTTTCCAGTCTTCAACTGTCCAGTTTTGGCGAGTCTCCGTCCACTGCAGCCTCAGATTTCTGTTCCTGGCTGACAGGAGTGGAACCTTGCATGGTCTTCACCAAAAAGTAGTTACCTCAGTCTTTCTGTCAGCTCCAACTAGTCTGACCATTACCTCTGCCTCTCTCATGTCTCCCTCCGCAGGACTTCTGCTCACTGGAAGGTTTCAAGATCGGCAGTTTCAGAAATACCCAAACCAACCTGTCTGACTCCAACAATCATGTCACAACCAAAGTCACTGAGATCGTGTTTTTTCCCTCATTCATGATTGATGTGAACTGATTCGATAATTGCATGAATAAGTAGGTGTAGTGCTTAGTGTATATAAATGCGTACAATGTACGTACAATGTGTACATTGTGGCATTGTTAATGCAATAACTCTAATTAAAATGTCTGCAAGTCTTTGACTTAAGCTTCAACAACCTCCAGTGATAACCACATTTTTCATGCTTTTTTCTCATGACCAGTCTTTCAGCATAGTTCAGTTTAAATCCATTCTTAATTTAATAAGACAGACAGAATCATCAAACATGTCTCCCCTCCAGCTCCACTAGCAGAGGTTAGAGGTTATAATGGATTCAGTATAACTATTGTCCTCATCCTGACAGACATAACCACATCTGCTTTGAAGGACAGAGTACAGCACAAACAATTCCTACATACAACAGATGGCTGAATGTCAGAGGTACACTGAATACTTGAAAGATTTCTGTTCATATTTAAATCTTTAATCCAGAATGGGATTGTTCAAATGTGAAAATATGGTGTCTTGGAACACTGGCATTTTTCCCTCCAATTTGTACAAAGATAATTCAGCTGTGAGTGTCTGTGTGTGTATGTGTCCAAAGTCCTCCACAAAGAAGATTTATTCTTGTCAAAGCTTCTTTCAGACAGTATGCATGAATTGCAGCACATTCACAGACATTCTCACGTCGAGTCACCAACACTTGAATAAGATGAGTTATACAATTATTCAACTAGCAAAACAAATTATGTTAAACAACTGTGTATAACCTGCGCAGCAGTCATTGCAGTTTGAAAGTGTTGGCAGAGACTCTGATAAGCCTGCTGCCATCACAGTGGACATGGTGTGTTGCTGTCAAATGAGTGTGGACAGATAGCATGACAGAGGTGTAACCAGGGCACGTGGTTTGGTGATATTGTAAGGTCTGTGTTATGCTGCCTTCACTGGTAAATTGAACTGGCTGTGGGAAGGCAGTATTTGACTTCCAACGCTGCCCACACTTACTACATCAATGTGCCACGCCCACATCCAGAACTAACCATGTTTTGTTAATGAAGTGGGAATTTTTAATGGTTGCCAGTCATTAATGAATTAAGGAGAACACTGCCAATGTCCAGTGTTGCATTTTGTCCAAGCATGCATTTTTGAAGTTGACATTGCTTTTATAAACTACTATTTACCAGTCAGAGTGACATTGTATTCATCAAGTAAACTTTATATGCTCATTTTATCATGTACAAAGTGACAGCCTAAATTAATTAACAAAACCTGAATAAGACAAAACCCAACACGGATGACTTTGTATTCTGCACGAACACCAAATTTACCAATGTACATATATCATCACCAGATTAAAATGAGCCCTGCCTCCTCCAGTCCATATGCTGAAGTATCCTGATACTGAACCCCAAGTCACCCCTGATGTATCATCATCAGTATGTGAATGGGTATTTGTGTGTCAGAGTACCCATAGTGGAAAACACTTTGAATGGGTGATATGACTAGAAAAGCTCTATATAGGTGCAGTCCATTTACTGTTCTGTACTGTACTCCCATTAGACACCTCTAACAGGTTAAGAGGGTTGAAACTAGGGATGGGCATTTTAATTACTTTTGAAGTTGATTAATCAAGCCAATTTAAGTTGATTAATTAATTAGTTGTGACATAATTGTTAACATGTTAACCAAAATAATAATATGTTGTCATGTGGAGTCATATTTTTTGCAGTGTAATGTACAGATGCACTAACTTTAACTCCACTCATCAGCAACGGACCTCAGACTGGTTGTCAGCAGTGTGTCTCTCATCTGTGCTGAGAGTCTAAAACACAGAACCTGAAATGTTCCAGTCACCGATGGCCGGACATTAGAACATTTTCAGCCGACTGCTTTCTTAATGTTTCAAGTCATGTCACCGTCACTTTATATAATGTTATAACTATAATATTAAACTAGTTGAGGATTTTTGTCATCAGACGTCTGGATCTTCAGTAATCAGAGAAACAAGCTGAGCAAACAGCTGCTCTCAAAGCCTTGTGTGTTTGTGGAGAAACATTGTTTTTTTGTTTTTTTTTATATGAAACTGAAATGACGAAATGATGCTATGTGTACGTGAGAGCTTAATCACTACCTCAGCTTCTTTATCTGTACCAAAGATTTCAGCTGTACTGTGGTTAACTTAGACTGAACAACAACATTACCATTAGTTATTTTTCTCATATATCTCCCACTAATTTCTGAAGTTTTGCTGGGGCTTTGTGTGTCCCTGTTGATGTGGTCTGTGGTCATACCTAGGGTCTGGTATTATTTAAAGCATCTAGCAGGTTATGTCCTCTAGCAGGTGAGGACATAACGGTCATATGTGAGCAAAACTGTGGCTCCTTTTACACAGTGATCACGCTTTATTGGACTTAAGACCTTAGAATACACGCCCTGGTTGTTTACATTGAACCACACAGAGTCAGTGTAATGTACCTGGTGTGTGATTTTATACAACATGCAGAGTCAGCATCCATCACTGTCTGTCCCACTAGGTTGGCTCTCCCTTTTACACAGATGTCAGTTCAGCTGACTACCTCTACTACTGGGTTTAAAGGTGAGTCAGCTATTCTGTAGCTTTTATACAGAACAACAAGGCAGAATAACGGAAACATTCCTGCTTTAAACAAGATGTGAAAAAAGGGTTGACCTCTTGTTTACTGAGCCCGTGATTCAACCAGCTGTGATTTTATCCACTTGTGCAACATAAGCTATCCCGTCATCAGTGAGGCAAAAACTGGCCCTGGTCCTGGCTATTGTACTTACTATTCATTCATGTGTATGTAAAGATGGAAACTGCAAATCCAATATAAACGTCCCATTCTAAGCAGCACAGTTTGACTGTCAACTGAAGCTCGACACTGCAATCAGGGATTGTCGGCAAGAGATTAAAAGATATTTTCCTCTTCAGGCGGAGTAAATTGGTTTTGGATTAAGGATGATTGATTGCTGCTGAGGCATACAGCAGTCTGTTTGAAATGCTCAGTTCTGAACACACAAGTAATTTCAGCCCAAGCTACTCAAGGAAATCACACCGGATGGAACTGATTGATATAATGTAGCAATTACCAGCATTGCATTGTTCAAGGTTATCGTTAAAGGCTTGGAGAAATAGTATTCAAAGGCTCATCATATAGTACTATGTATGTTAGTGTGCGATACAGACAGAGCCAGCAGGTGTTAAGATGTTGTCAGAATGTGTGTGTGTGTGTGTGTGTGTGTGTGTGTGTGTGTGTGTGATGGCATCAAATGTGTGTATGTAGTGGATATGAAATTTCCATATGTATATATATGGCTGAGTTTTCCTTAGCAAAAGGACTTACATTGTGACAGGCTTTCAGCTTGGGTCTTTTTCTCTGTCCATGTTATACCTGACTGTGCTCCTTGGATTTCAACATTTCCTGAGCATCAACCAAACTGTGTTTTGGCACCAAATACAATAAACTGTTAAGACAAATAGATAAAAATGGTCAAGACAGAAAGATGACGCATCCTTAATCTCTCGTCATCACACCAAAACTTGGGTATTTTATTTGTACTGGTATCAAAATGACCAACCCTTAATAGAATTAGTTGGATGAACTGGTTCTGCCACTGAACTTGTGTCACAGTACTCAGGTTGTAGTTGTTTTTATTCATGCTTAAAATAATTGAGTCCTGTTTATTTTATCAGATTTTTTTAGTCACATATTACTCATCGGTAAACCATAAACATCTTAAAAGGTGATTAGATCTAAACTACACACTTTTTTTTACTGATTTTCTTTTTTTTTTTTTCAAAATAGTAAAAATTATCAGGAGTGTTCTTTTTTTTCAGTTCTTTCAAAAACATGTACACCTTTGATATTAGTAAGCGCTACCAAAATTACATGGATTCAGTCACAGTGCTCATATGTGCAGAACAGGCTTTCAGAGTATGCTTTGCTTTGTTCTCCATCTTCTTAGTTTCTGTATTTTGTGCCTGTCACATGTAATCTCAGCAGAGCAAACTCTGATTTTGACCTAGCAGCCTCATCCTGTTAGATCCTGTAGCATTAAAATACTTCCCAGTGTGCTCCACCAGTTTTCTCATTTGTCTGACAGAAAACTTTAAACAATCATAAATAGGCAGGATTTGTCGAAGCTTGTTGAAGACGTATTGTTGACAAGCTGTCACTTTACTGGTTTCTGGAACATCTAGCTGGCTGGCTATATCTGGAACATTTACAAATGTTGATTTATGTGTGTTATTTAAATAAAATAAAATAAACATTCGGTGGGTATAAATTGAACGTATCTCTGCATAGTCCATACTGCTTTCTTGTGATCATTTGTCAATATATTTTATGTGGGCCAGACTGCTGCCACAGAGAACGTTAGCAGACTGTGAACCAGTTTGAGTTGAGACAACATCCATGCATCTCTGTCCAAAACGCATAAAATCAAAACGGGATTAAACACAGATGATTCACTACAATTCAATTTTGTATGATTTGAGAACTGTCAGTGTGTATTTTTGACTCTGATTTATATACACTTCATGATACCTAGTGGGCTTCACAGAAAAACATCTGGTTTTGCAATACCAATAGAGTAAAGTGGATTTAAAAAGTATTCAAACCCCTTCACTTTTGTATTTGTGTTGTAGATTTCCAATGAATAAAATTGTCATTTTTGCCCATGAGTCTACTCTCAATAATCCATAATGACATACTGAAAACATGTTGAAATCTAATTTACGAAATTATTCAGACCCACCAGAACCACCAGGACCCTTCCCAGAGTAGGCCATCCAGCCAAACTGAATAACCAGAAAAGAACGGCCTGGTCAGGGAGGAAACCAAGAACCCAGTGGTCACTCTAACAGAGATTTGGTCCTTTGCAGAAATAGGAGAACTTGACAGAAGGGTGATCATCTCAGCAGCCTCCATCAATTACTTCTTTATGGTAGAGTGGTTAGACAGAAGCCACCATGAGTAAAAGGTATATGGCAGCACACTAGGAACTCTTTCGGCAGAACTCACTATGTCACTATGTACCACACACTGCTCATCACCTGGCTAATACCATCCCTACAGTGAAGCATGGTGGTGTTATGCTGTTTCTCAGCAGCAGGGACATTAACTGGGGAGATGGCTCACCTTTCAGCACAACAATGTTCTACAGCAGAAGGTCTAGACAACATGGAGTGACTTCAGGACAAGTCTGACTGTTCGTGAGTGGCCAACACTTAAACCCCATAGTACATCTGTGGTGAGACCTGAAGATGGCAGGTCATAGACACTTCCCATCCCATCTTTTCATTTTAAAGATATTCCATCATCTATGACATTATTCATTTACAACAGTGAGCAGGTGGATTACAATCATAATTACCACACAGTGAAATAATTCCTCAAGAATAAAGCTGGTGTTGATAAGGAGAGCATACTGCTTCTTTTCAAATCAGAGGAAGCTAATAGGATGGGCTAAAGGTAGTAGTTGAAAAAACTATTGATGATCTACAGACCTGACAGTCAAATATTTCTATGGAACGAGAGATGAAACAGACCCTCTGTATGTTCTGTGTATTATGCAGGGACAGTTTCTAGAAAGATGTGTTGTTGTTGAACTTTTTAAATGTCATTTTTCAGTGTTGTGAACAATACAACACAATACATTTTATTGACCTCAATGTTATCAGGTTGGAGTTGGAAACAGTATCTCTAAACTTGGACAAAGTAAAAGTCAGAACTATCTGCTCAGATAGATGCCACCAGAGGGAGGAGAGAAAATATCTTTGGTTTGGTTGTTTTTTTCCACTTTGGATGAGTTGACCTCTGAACCTCTTCAGACTCCCACTGTAATGGACATCCACTATTTATTGTTATCTGCCAATGAAAATGGCCTGTTTTAAATTTTTACTTTAATGTAGTATCTAAGTAACATTTAACTAATAAATGTGAACTTTTAACATGTGTTTCAAAGTGACAGGGTAAAGCATGACACCACACCAGACTGTTGAATAAGGAACGTCAGGGGTTATGTGTTATGTGGGGGTTATGTCAATTAAAACTCTTTTCACTGTCTCCACCAATTATTTCTAGTCTTTCCAATGAAGTCGTGAATGCTGACATTATGTGATGAAGAGTGGTGTTTCCTTCATTTATTTGTAGATAATTATCAGGATCACACTGAAGATTAAACAGACAACTATGTTATTCCCAAAACCAAGAACCCAAATGTCTGTTGTGGTGGCCATGAATAATAAAGACAATAACACAAGTTCACATAAAAAATGTGATTCAGCTAAATTTCTACATTGGAATAATTTAGGCTGTTTAGGGTGTTTACAGTAGATTACTTTTTGAAAAAGAAAGTCAGTTTACAACACAGAACGTTGTGTGTTTAAGTCTTAATGTGAAACAGCTCAGTGTGTCTCAGTGTGTTGTATCATACAAATCACGAATGTTGAGTCTTTTCACAATGTAAAGCTCTAGCTTCTCTTTGATTGCTGCTGTGATCCTTCACTTGTTACTGGCTGCTGACTATTATTTCCTGTTCAGAGTCAGAGAGAATGAGACAGCCTTTTACCATACTCTAAGCTTTTTAACTGCTGCTGTTCTCATTTTATATTCGGACTGAATGAATAGGCGTTTGAATTAAGTAATCTCCATTAACTCTCAGTGGAGTAATAAGAAGGGTCAATACTCTTTGGTCCAGCTACTCTTTAGATTTGGATGGCTCCCCTCTGACATATTACCAGAGGTGATTCTCCAGACTTTTTGTGGAGAGATTACTCTGGAGCTTAGGCCTGACACTTCTAGTATGCCAAAAGACAAAACTGATCTGCTAGGGAAAGGAGAAGTTGTCATTAAAATGATGTATCCCTTGACCCCACTTAAAGGCTGTATACTGGTAACATTTATGGAGTGAAGAGAGGCTCCGCTGGTCGTAAGTGTAGACAGGTCCCTGGTTTATCCTCCTGGGTGGGAGGAGGTGTGTATAGCCCTTTTTATACACCCTATTCATGGTGGGAATGTTTATCTTTTACTCTGCTGTTAAACACGAAATGAAGGAGTAGTATTGTTGTTGTTGTTGAGAGCCAACATGGCCAACACTGCTCTGGGTGTGTGCGCATTCACTAGTTTGGATGGGTTAAATGCAGAGGGGTTAAATGTGTGTGTGTGTGTGTGTGTGTGTGTGTGGGTGTGTGTGGGGGGGGACCATTGCCTGAGATGACTCCACTATGGAAGACAATGATACCAGTGAGGGACTGGAGTGTTCTCAGGTAAATGTCAAAGGCCCTTAGTGAGGAGATCCTCTCAGAAGGACACACATCTGAAATGTTACTACTGGGACAAACCCCTCACATCTGCTGTCATCAGTATTCTAAACTTTCTCAACCTAAAACCTGTTTGTGTTAATGTATTGTTAACAGCTGAAATATTAGGGTCATTAGTAAGAAACGCATGGTGTGATACTGCTGTCAAACTGAACACAAAATTTGACTGACATGCTATCTTATGGAAAATGCAGAGTAACACTACAGAAAGAGTAAACGCAAATCCATCAGATATACCTCTTATCCTTTGAGGGTCATGGGTCTGGAGCCAACCCCAGCTGAGACTGGGTGAGAGGCAGGGTTCACCCTGAACAGATGACCAGTCTATCACAGGACAGTTTAAAGTCACCATCTAACTGTGGGAGGGTGCCAGAGTACCTGAAGAAAATCCACACAGGCACAGGGAGAACATGTGAACTCCACACAGAGAGGGTGTCCTGGGTGAACCATAACTCAAACCCAAAACCTTCTTGCTGTGAAGTGATGGTGCTAACCTCTGCACCACCGTGCAGCCATAAACACATACAGAGGGAATGTATTGGCACTATCATCTCACCATTGTCCTGTGAAAACCAGTGACAGATGTAAATAAAATACATCTCCTCAAGTACAGTACTTAAGTACAAGCACCTCAAATTTAAATGAGAATTTCTGAGTATTTAAACGAGTATTTCTATACTATTACTATACTACTACCCCACTACATTTACAAATACTGTACTTTTTACCCCTCTACATTTATTGGACAGCTGTAGTCTACTGATCCTTCTCATATCAACTGATACACAAACACTTAACAGTCTCTGGTGCTGTCACCAGCACAAACAACACAGCACTATAACTGATTTTTAAACTGCAATGTCCAACACAAATGCACTGCTAAACTGGTCCATTAAGCCCTTGGTAGGCTGCATTTTACTTGTGGAAGAAGAGGAGGTGAGGAATAAAGAGGAAATACACCAACAGGGTGACACACCAAGCCATTAGCCATGTTTCCATTAGTGTGTGTTTATGTGCATTTTGAAGTTTTACCATAGTAATCAGCAAAATGCAAAAAACTTCAATTGCTCAAAAAGGTTTATATGCTTTCCTGAACAAGTTCTGACTTAATGAACATTTAACTCATGTGACTGATGAGCTGTTTCTGCTTCTAAGGAAGAAGAGGAAGAATATGAGGATGATGATGAAAGAGTCCCTCAAGCTCTCTGTCCAAGCTCTCTGTCAAAGTGACTGGGTTGGTCTCTTCATTGAGGTTTTTTTGGCGGTAAGCAAACAACTTGTTTTGTGGTTGCGACTTCTTCTTCTATTCTTTTTATTACCTGTGTGCGTGATGCAGCCCACACCGGAACCTTCTGACAACACTATGCAACACAGTTAATGGAGACGCACCTCATTTGCATTTTATTTATTAATTTATTTTCCTGAGATATTTCAAAAGTTTGCTTCAAATTTGCTTGACAATTATATGGAAACACAACTGCTGACTGTGGGATCTTCCTCTACCTGATCTTTTACAACTCTAAACCTAACTGGAACTTCACATTTGGTGCTGGAGTTTGCATTTCAGGCAGCAGGGTGGTGTAAGATTAAGTTATATTATAGTGTGTTTGTTCATAAAGAACATGTCAGCCAAAACAATGGATGTGCTTTTGATAACAATGGAGCAGTATGGCACAGAAAAGTAAGATCTATCACACTTTGTATATGGACACATTACTTGTTAGTAGGAGACATTCACTGCTTGTCAGTAAATCTAGAATATAACCAGATTGAAACTGTTAAAATGGACCTCAGAGACAGAGGAACACATCACCTCTGCCTGCTAACAAGAATGATGATACTGATCCACTGTCGCCACCACACACTGCTCCAGTCAGGAGCTGCAGGCCTCATGTGTGCTGCTGGAGAAACACACAGGGAAGAAACATTTCAATCTGGGTCTTACATCCAGCCATGTGCAGTACTAACATGACAACATGTATATGTGTGTATATTATATCCAACACTGCTGACTCAGAGAAAACCTGATGACACCCTGTCATAAACAGTTTTTTATATGTCAAGTGCTTTCTGTTTTAGCAGTCTAACTAATTAGATGGGTGATAGGAGCGGCACTGATTGGCATTATAAAAGCTGCACTCTTACTCCTCACCGGTTCCCAGAACCCCCAAACACCCCCCACCCATTCAAAGTTGCCATCACAGGAATTATTTCAGATAAAAGACACTAAGATTTTCCCCTGACAGATATTATCATTACAACCGTTATGGAAAGTGCTAACTTACTTTTTTCCCTTCCCTTGCTCTCTCTTTCTTTCTCCATCTGTGCCACTCACTCCGTCTCTCTTTCTCTGTCTCTGTCTCCCAACGGATAGAAAAAAGGCAAGGAGAGAGAAAGGAGGAATAGAAGAGTGAGTGAGCTCTGTCAGTTGGAGTCAGTGCACTGCTAAGTCTGGCTACACTACAAAGGTTAGCAGATCTGACTGTCAATAGTGTCTTGTGGGTGGGAGGGGGAGGAGACATGGAGGTGAGGTGGTGGTGGGAGATGGGGGAGGTGGGGGGCGGTCGCTTTGAGAGAAAGATACTTTGATATTTCGGAATGTTAGAAGGGTGAGTGTGGAGAGCTGGAGGTTGGGGATCTAATTACCGGGCCATAATTGGGGGCTGGGGAATAGGTTGCCGTCCTCTCAACTCGCTGCAGATCAATTATGTTAAGAGAACATCTGTAAGTAGAGCTTAATGAGGTCCATTAGAGCAACATGCGCTGCCTTCCCTAACGGTGCTTGTCAGCTTCTTGGATGAGCTGGAGTGTGCTGCTGACTGGGGACCTGGTGGAGGGGCTTAAATAGGAGAGGAGGCTCCACTCTCCACCGCGTTCCCTGCCAGAGAACCAGAGACACACAGACAGACGAGGGAGGGATAATGTGAGGAAGCAACAAGGGGGACAGAGACGCCCTGTGAGCCGGGTCCGAGACGCGCAGAGCTGAGGGGGAGCCTAGTTTAGTTTGATGTGACATCCCAACAACTGTTCTCCAACTCCTGTCGCCAAGTTTAGTGCGGACGCGCTGCAGCTGGAGGAGCGGCGACAAAGTTACCGAGTGGACACTTTGATTCAAAGTCCAGAGGAGACAGAAGAGACGGAGCAGAGCAGTTTGTTCTGGACATCCCTGGATCTACTTCAAGGTAGGTGTTCGGTCCTCTTTGTGTGTCTGGGTTGTGAGTTTGAGGCTGTCTGCGGAGCGAGGGCTGCGCGTGAAGCGGCGCACGAGGCGGCTGAGGACGTGACATCAGAGCAGCCTCGGACACACTCGGTCCTCTGCTCAGCATCACACTGAACCAAATCGCCGCTAAGTGCGGGGGGAGTACCGGTGGGTTTTGGTGCAGGTCCGCGCTCTCATTCTGTTCCTTCACTGTAGATAGAGGGAGGGGGCGGGGGGGGCTGGGCTGGGGAGAGGGGGGGGGGGGTCAGGTACCAACATAACATCTTACGCTCATGTAAAGGGAATATGGAGGAGCGAGTTTCCGCTGGATGAAGAGATTTGATCCATGTGACGATCTCCTCCATCCTCCACCTGCATAGTCTCCATCCTCCATCCACGCGGAGGATGAATAATTGGCGGAACGCAGTGAGTGAAAGGAGAGTGGAAGGGCAGCGGGAGAGAGGTGGCAGCCTCACACACACCACACACTCTGCAGCAAATTGCATGATTACCAAGATAGGCCGCCTTGAAATAATTCAATCCATGACAAAACCTAATTACTGGCAGGTAATACCCTGTCAACTTTAATGCATCTCATCACTCATAATGGCGCGCAGAACATTTTATGACCCATCTCATTATCGCTGCATTTTAGGCTGGAGCCGCATGCCAACTATTAACTCGTCAGGCTGTGGACTGGAGTACTGTGAGCTGTGTCTGTGTGTAACAGCAGGTCGTGAGGCAGCGGTGAGGAGGCGGGGGTGTGGGGGCACCGTACCTTCACATGTGGGCCTCATCACGGCCTCATCCAGTCAGACACGGCCCGCGGACTGGTGCGAATTGGCGCAATAACAGGGGAGAATAATTTCGTCCATTAATTACAGGAACGATTTAAATAAAGAGTGTGGAGAGGAGATCATCAGGCAGCCGCCAGGACCTCACAGGACGCTTGCGCGTGGACAAAGACATCCAGAAGAACAGGAATCTGTGTCCTCAGCAGAAACTGATTCAGTTATCCTCATTAGATCTGTTTCCTGTTGGCTTCATGTTTAACATTCTCTGTTGTAAGAATCTGACAGTCTTGTTACTACAGAGCTGAAATAAATTCCTGGTTTACAGCATGTCTTGATATGGGTGACTGGTTCTCATGCAGTTTTTGGAGACTGTGAGTGGACTGAATTCCTCGTATTAAACCGTGCAGGTGTGAGAGGTCAGGGGTCAGTCAGGGGTGTCAGCAGGAGCATCAGGTCCACCTTCACTTAGAGAAACTCGTGGTGACGCTTTAACTGCACCGCGTGCTCCTCTCAGCAGACGTACCTGTGTCAGTGTGTGTGCTGAAAGGAGCGCGTGTCTCCGCGCGCCCCAAACACTGAAGGACGTTAGAGAAAAATGGGCGTTCCAAGGGCGCGCACGCGATATATGCCGTGTGTTACAGTGGAGCGTGTGGTAACGGGCCTGAGTGAGTGACCTTATCGTGGCGGTGTGGTGTCTGACCGCTAAGGGACCGGGGCTGTGAACATCATAAAGCCTGACTCTGTCTCTCTCCACTCGGTCGCTGATGCACGGGGACACCGGCTTAAACCTCCCACACACTGCAAGCTCAAGGACGGGCGGACCAACACCTGTAGCTGGGTAGAATCCTCCAACACGGTCTCTGTGGTTCATGTGAAGCTCAAGTCGTCCATCCTGAAGATCGGCACGCTCTGCTAAACTTTTCCTCCTCACAGGCTCTGTAGCTAAGTCCGCGGCTGGAGTTGAGGCTTCTGCTGAACTTGCTGAGAAAGGTGAGGGGAACAGGAAACAGCTCCGTTATTGTTCTGCCATGTTTGCATTTGGAAAAATCAGTGTGAGCTGCTAGTCCGCCAACACGTCCCTAACGATGAGAATGAGGCTGAAGTGAAATGAGCTGTGTGAAATGTAAGCAGGCTGTAAGAGAGAGGTGAGAGTGTGAGCAGAGCAGGTGAGATGTTCCGGGCTGAGGAACCGTCTCTGCTCGGTCTGTGTGCGCGGTGACCGGTGAACGTCAGGGCGTTAATTAGTGAAGCGGCGTGAAGCGGGAGGCTGCGCTGAGGCGGCCGGTAGCATCACACGCTGCTGCACCGCCGAGGACACGCGTCTGTTTGTCGCGCTGCCTCTCTCTGCTCGTCAGCTCCGGACGGTGATAAACGTCCTCTCAGACGCCGCGTGACGCCCGACGGCTGGAACAGCTCGCTCTAGCACCCCCGCCTGCGTTTTGTTGGCCGCTGCTTCCCCCTTCTTTTCATTCGTCTCTGGTCGCCGCGCTGGATTGTTCCCTCTCTAACAAAGCCTGATCCCAGTGTGTCTGCAGATCGCTGCTCTCTGGACCAGGCGGTATCGGGTTGCATGGTGGTGCTTCGGCTGCTTCAACAAATGCAGAAAAGGGAGAAAAGTTTCGGTAAGACATTTGATTGCGCTTCGGTTTGTATGAAGGACATGTTTCTTGTGTGTTTAGTTGATGTTTTCACCGCTGCGTGTCCAGATCTGACCCGCAGCCTCTGTCTGTGTTTTTCCTCTGATGAGCTTTCATTCACACAGTGACGGGATGAGCTCCGGTGTGGTGTTAGTGATTATACTGATATTTGACCGCGTCCATCGCCTTCACCGCGGGTCCGCTCTCTGCTCTGTGCTTGTGAAAGCTGCATGGTAAATTGAGTGTGTGTGTTAAATCCGTTACTGGCCTTTACTGGCGCTCCGCTGCCATGGCAACAGTAATTAAACTGATAGGGTGAAATGTCAGCATCTCGTTGGCGAACAGCTGAGACTGAAATAGCAGGCTATTCTCCGCTCCATCCCTCCATCATCCTACGTCCTCCGGGCACTGCTGATCGGCTGCATGTGGCCGAGGACGCGCAGCGGCAGTAGCCCGGAGATGAGGAGAGAGAGACTGCAAGCCAGCGAGTAAATCAAACACAAACCATCAGGACTCTGAGCAGCTGTTTCCCTTCCTTTATGGAAAATGACCAGTGACCCCCCCCCTCCACACACACACACACACACACACACACACACACACACCCCGGTAATCGGAAGAGTGAAGCGGTCGGGTTGATTGCCCAGTAAAAGGGGAGTGGAAACTCTTGGATGCTTTGCTTTGGTGATGAGCAGCGGGGACTCCGTGGTGGAGCCGGGGCTGAAGAGGCACGGGGAGAGCAGCCGGCCGAGCCGCTCTCTGAGTACAGCCAATTAACAGATCAACGCTGGAGCTAACCAGCCAGTTAGCTTCTGTTTCTGTAGGTTTTCCTCAGTAAACATTCAGGAGTTTAGTCTGAACAGAGTGTAGCAGGGGACGGCAGCTCTGATCCACTCCACCACCTCAGAGTGAGAGGGGTTTGAACTTTATTCATTTACAGCAGAGTACATGAAGTCAGACTGAGCTTTCATTAGTGTCCTGTGACAGTTCAGTGTGTTCACACACACTCACACACACCCACTGGTAAGAAAAAGACAACAGGATTTACAACTGAAATGAACTGTTGTGAAATCAGTGGAAAAGGTCTCTCAGCTTGTTCAAAGAAGCTCTGACAGAACTGATCTGATCTGATGGTGTTTTTCTGTTTCAGACTGTCCGATATCTCTGAACTGGTTAATTCAAAGTTTCAGTGTTTGAGGAGAACTATAAAAGATAAGATAAAACTAAAAGAAACACTGTGTGTGTGTGTGTGTGTGTGTGTGTGGTGAAAGGAGGACAAAGGGGAGTGGGGGTGTGCCTGTCCTTAGGGAATAGTAGGAGAATACTAATTCCAGCCTGGTGTGAAGCCACATTGCCCCCCCCCACACCCGTCCTCAGTGGCCCTACAAAGGCTCTCCACAGTCAGCCCAGCCTAAACAATACAGCCTGCACAGCTCCTCTCCTGTAGCCACGCCCCTTCAAACACAGAGAAGGTCAGGAGAAGAAAAGTGAGAGTGAAACTGTGGCTTTGTGTCTGTGGGGGCTGCTGGTTGCTCTCAGTAACACTTCAACAGGACTGTTAGTCTGCTGACCACTGACCAGCTACATCACTTCTTCTTCTTTGTCGCAGTCAGTCCATCGCTGTAGTTTACAGAGACCAGGAACAGTTCCTCAGTCGCGGCTGCTCAAACACACTCACATCAGCTCACCATGGTTTGAATAATACTTTAAAGTATTAAATATTCAATCATTATTTATTTTTGTTATTTTCTAAAATAATGCAATGAATATTGAGCTTTTCAAATAATAGTGAAATGACATCCACACCTGTTTTTTCTAATGACTGTGATTCAGTTAAATATAGGTCAGGTCAGAGATTTTAGTTAAGAGTCTCTGTCAAACGCTCGGTCCTCCTCTCTGAGGAATATGTTAATCAGTCAGATCACCTCCTTTCAGCCTTTGTGTTTCTGTGAGCATTAAATGCAGCACAGCCGCTCTCCAGCTCACCTCTCTTTACTGCACAGGACATTTTCATTTTCATGGACTTAGACTGAAGCTAACGCAAGTGTGTGTTTCTCATGTTAGAGATGCGCTGTGTGTTTTACGTAGGCCTGGACTGAGAATTGTACACTAACTGTTACAGCACAGTGACAAGAAATCTACAGAGTTTACCAACAGAAAATACTTCTAGCCCTCTCATCACCATTTGAAAATGATTTACATTTTTGTGTGTGGCGTTGTTGGACAGTACTGTGCTTCAACTCTCAAATCTAGAGGTTTTTAGTGTGCAAAATGAGTTTTTACTTCATGTTGTTGTCTAATAGAAAATAGTGTTCACTTAAGTTTGAGAATATTTCAGTGAACTGGACTACATTTTTAGTCCAGTTAATTTGTTACATTTAATCTTCAGCGTGAACTGAAGAATTGGTGTGTTTTATTAATGAAGACTAAACAGGAGCTCGTGACTGCTGCTGTAATTTTTATGATGGGAAAAAAATCATTTTATTTGTTAATTTTCTCAGAACAATCTGCACACTTTTTGAGTAAGCGTATTTAATCCCTTTTCCACTGTGGACCCACAGCATTGTCACAGTCCTGTGAGAACAGTGCAGGGCTGTGGGACAGAGATCTGGAAACCCATGGCCCTTCACGGACCAGGCTCTGAGATCCACAGATGTTTTTGTTGACATGAGTGACAATGGCTGACATTTATTTTCACTGATTGAAAACAGGTTCTGATACCTGAAGCAGTCCAGGTTCAAATATGTTTTTTTTTTCTTCTTTCTTTTCTTTATTTTATTTAGAAAGATATTAATGCTCCAGTGTGTGAGGGTCACTTTCATTTCAGTAGTGTAATTTTGAGTTGTTGTTAAATATATGAATACTGCACTGCTGCTGCTCAAAGATTAAGAAACAGAATGAAAACATGTGAACAGTTTTTTCTTCTTTAACAGTTCAGCCGCAGTGTTTCATTAAACAGTGTCTGAAATGTTAGAATGTCTTTGTGTGTATTTAACCATGAGGCCGTCTCCATTGAGAAACCGCCTGCCTCCTCTTCAGTCAGCATGTAGCGTGCTGTATTGGCTGGGTGTTTAAAGCTTCTCTCTCTAAAGCTTCTCTCTGTGCTTCTCACAGGTATACAAATGCTCTCCGTCCAGCCGGACACCAAGCCAAAAGGCTGTGCCGGCTGCAACCGGAAGATCAAGGACCGCTACCTGCTGAAGGCCCTCGATAAGTACTGGCACGAGGACTGCCTCAAGTGTGCCTGCTGTGACTGCAGGCTGGGCGAGGTGGGGTCCACGCTCTACACCAAAGCCAACCTCATCCTGTGCCGGAGAGACTACCTACGGTAAGACAGACGGACGATATTCTCACTGTGTCTGCGTTACGTTCAATAAACACGGCGTAGCATCCAGAAAACATAGAGTCTGCTCACAGAGAGTGAACCCACTGAAATCCACTTACACACATTTACACTTCCAGTTGAATTCCTGTATTTTGGTGGAGTGGAGCACAGCCATAATTTTATTTCCTCTGGGGTTTGGTCTGTGACCTGTTTTAAGGTCCAGTGATAAGACAGTGGCAGATTTCACATGTAAATTATCCCATGGATTTTTTTTTACTATTTCCAATTTTTAAATTAGTTAAATTTATGTGTCATTTTTATCTATTAAATGTATTATTTAAATTATTAGTAAATATCACTATACTTAATAATAACATAATTAATAGTAATTAGATTTATGTGTCCATGTTTCCACAAATTTTAATTTTGCTTTTGCCTCGGTTATCTGCCTGGTGAAGTCTCTGATTAGCTTCAGATCTGGTTGTTGTGGCATCTTTTTTTTCAGGATAACTAGGTTTGTTTGACAAATGAAGAGATATGTGTGTGTGTGTGTGTGTGTGTGTGTGTGTGTGTGTGTGTGTGTGCGCGTGGATAGTTGCAGTGAAGATCTGATTTAAAATAAGACAGCAACTGACAGAGGAGCAATCCAACTAAAACCTGTGAGATTTTTAGTGAAAGTGAAGCATCTTAATTTACAGTGGGTGGAATAGCAGTGTTTCATTGGGACTCATTAATTCATGTTTATATACTCTGTTGTTATCTTTTCAATTATTTAAAATTGCATTTATTATTTGAATTATTAAGTAAATATCATGAAGCAGTGTCATGTAGTGTTCTGATGCTGACGTGTTAGACTCTGTGGCCTACCTACACTCAGGTATATGTATTCGATGGATCAGAGTCCAATCTCCTGCTTTTTCTGTAAAGCAGAACGTACATTTTCAACAGAAGTTAAGATCCTTTTTATCAGCAGGAGTCCAATTATCAGTGTCAATATCAGTTAACACACATAGTAAGATTGCAAATGGTCATTTTTAACAAACCCAAATCTGGTTTTTGCATCAGTAACAAACTCTGCACGAGTTCAGTTTATACGGTGGCATTTAAAAACCAGTCAGTGATAAAGACAGCAGATACATGAATCAACAAAATGTTGTTTTAGACAGGTGTCGTATGTCATTAAAGAGCATACAACACCCATTGACAGATGATTTGAAAATATTGTAAAGAATTTTTTAATGTGACATTAGTTTCGGTTTACTATGGTGGTGCTTGTGTGAGTGGTGCTGAGGCAGAGGCAGCTACTAGCTTCAGCCCTGTACAGTAGAAATGAATGACACAGGGAAAGCTTTCTATACCAACAACATAATTTACCAAAGACAAGATTGTAGATAATCAAAGCCATCTTTTTCAACATTACATTACATATATATATATATATATATATATATATGTGTGTGTGTGTGACAAAATGTGAAAAAATGCAAAATGTCAGATTTATAATTTCATGTTGCATTTTTACACTGATGACAGCGGCTTTACGTCTCACATGAATCATGTATGCCAGCCTGTGTGTGTGTGTGCTGTTTGTCTGATGGAGGCCTGGTACAGAAGACCACTGTTAGCTGCTGTAGACTAACACTCGGCCTGCACACTAACACAAGCTGAGTCGGCTGTCAACTGCAGGTGGAGACGCTCTTTATCACCGAGGAAAGTTTGTTTCCCTCGACTCGTTTATGCGTCTTTCTGTTTTCTACATTTACATGTAACTGAAAAAAATACGATGTGGCGGCAGCGGCGGCTGTAGTTCAGGTGGTGGCACAGGTCATTCATTGATTGAAAGGTTGATAATTTGATACCTGATACCAAATTGCTCCCAATGTGTGTGTGTGTGTGTATGTGTGAGTGTGAGTGTGAGCAAAGTGTTTCCCAAAAATCCACAGTCAGTGGGAAACAGAGAATAGAAGCCGTGATGTGTCAGAGTTACAGAGCTGTCAACAAAGAGGTCCCAGCCTCTGTTGGAACTGACAGGTGCTCTCTCTGTAGGAAGCCGACAATAATGCTATGGAGCTATGCTTACTGTCCTTCCTTTAGTGGTTTATTATAATGTTTGTATAATGTCCTATAATATTTGAGTGTGATCATTGTGTCAGTGTGAATATGAATCTCTCTATCAGTCAACAAGAAATGTTTCATGTTTATATTTTAACTTCTTATTAATGGATCTGAAATCTGACATGAAACTTCCTTGTCAGCAGTAAAGTAGGGAAACGCAGAGCATCATTTCTTTGTCCTAACCTAAGCCCAGATCCAAATTTTTCATGTAGAAAGTCCTTCATCCTTCTTTTTGGTCTACACAGATCAAATATAAACTTGTTGTAGGGTTAGAGTTAGGAGAAATGACTGAGTCTCTTTCAGTAATGAAACTGTGTGTGTGAGCTGTTTTTGAAGATGTAGTAGGAACCAGTGGACTTACTAAGAGACAGTTAAACACATTATTGGTTTGTTTCTTTTCATGACATTTGTTGGCAATAAGGCCGTACAGAATGGCACCAGACCTCAGTACATTTCCTGGATATTTAGTATCTCAGTGTGATGTGTCCACACCTCCATCCACATCCAGGACCCAGTTTGTCAGGTCTTTCTCATTGGGCAGCACAATTAATCAAATATTAATCTCAGTCACAGTTTTGTCTTCCCAAAATCAAATGAAGATGATCTTCTGTGAAACTGATGCTTAAAATGCTCCGCTCATAGAAAACTCTGCTGCATATCAAACCAAGTACAGCCACCAACAGTGCAGCTGCAGCGATTCACAGAGCAACAAAAATAAAATGTCTTGAGCGAATGGAAAGGAGCTTGTCTCTCAAAGTGGATCATCATTCAGAGTATTTTGGATTTAGGGTGAGTGATGTGACTGAGACTCATGTCTGCACCAAAGCAACACAGCTAACCTGTTCAGCCTGAAAAACCACCACAACCTGCAGTAAGATGAATGAATGACGGCTGACGTCGCTAATGTTAGCTCACTGAACCCCTGTCAGACAACAACAGGAACCCTTTACAGCAGCTCTGTTGTTTTGATTTTGGTACAATTTGATTCATATTTTGCTTCTAGATGACCTGTGAATGAGGACCAGTCTGATGTTGATGCAGATAGTTGTACATTAGCAGGAGTGTAACACAACCTGGGGCTAAAAACAGTGCTCGGTTTATTTAAATGTAATGTAATGTGTGAAATGATTCAGTCCCTAAAATCAATGAATAATGACAAAAATAATCCTGATGATCAGTTTGGCCTTGATAGTGCAGCCTTCTCTCTTGGCAGAGCTTCAGGATGTCATCAGTGAATCAGCTGATGTGGACGTTGTGTGTCTAGCACCAACACGTACAGAAGCAGTGAGGCCAGGCCAGCGTCTCTGAACAGGCATGTGGCCTATAGGAGAAACCAATTCCAACACGTTATTGTTTCATCTTCAAAGCTGAAGGTGATTGAATTGACTGTTATGTGTGGCCTGTCAGTGAATGCACCCTGACGTCTCCTCACTGCTGCCTAATGGACAGCAAATGTATCAAACCAGAGCAATCCACATCGGCTCTGCAGAGTAACAAAGAACGCCTGGCTCCATCACTCAGGCAATCAGCTGCTGCAACATCACAAAGCAATGCTGTTTAGACGCACGCATGCACACTGCCATACTAAAAAGATGACCGCTAGTACATTATTCCTCCTCATGTTTATCTCAGTCTGTCAGCCCAGGTTAGTTAGAGAGGAAGAAATGATGACTTCACATTTCATCCCCCCCCCCCCCCCCCCCCTACACACACACACACACCCCATACCCACCCACCATTCCCACCTGCCACCCTCCGTCCCCAAGCCCCTTCTCCAAACCAATCCTAGCAACGGGGTGGCATGTTATTAAGCCTGGCATAATCAGGGCTAACTGAATCCTTCAGGGGTCTACAGCCATGAGCTGAAACATAATAATCCTCACAACACATGAACAAAAGAGTGAGGAAAAAAACACAGGGAGAAAAACTTCAGGCTTAAACTGTGATCAAATGTGATGTACAGAGAGGCCTTTGTGTGTGTATGTGTGTGTGTAACCAAGCTGTCCCCTCATAAACCTGCAACCACAAACATAATTACAGGTATTATCTACTGGATTTTGATTTGTGCTTTGCTCTCTCTGAATATGGAGAAATTCAGCAACAACATTCTATCAACAAATGATCCCTTTGAAACCAAAGCTTCCACTGATGATACTGGTAATGGTGCGACGCCACTGTTTATGCTGATGTTTGATTTTCACAGTACAGAGCGATAATGTTTGAAAGCCCAGAGGAGGGAGGAGAGCGGGCAGACTGACACATTTAAGTTAAAAAACGCTGAGAAAATGAAGACTGCGGCACGGCTGGCCTGCTGAGTGCCACTGCACACACACCACCGCCGCTGCACTGCTCCAAGGCCAGCCTAAAGAAAGCTGACTGGGCATCAGTTAATGAAAAACTGTAAATTCCAGACATCCATTTTAAAGACAGCACCAGGAGAACACTTATTTATTTATCTATCTATTCATTCATTTTTTTAAATCCAACTTCAATTTTCCTCTACAGTGGTTTTACTAAGATTGTAAATGCAAGCAAACTCACAGAGCTGTCAACACGGCTGGATTTATTAACGGAGAGCTGGCTATCAGTGAGAGATAACCAACATGTAGAGCATGGTTCACTGTAATAACTTACATTTTTCTCCTTTTCCAGAATCAACTCTGTAGTCCACAGCCACCTTGTATAACCATACTGTATATGGAAATGTAAATGAAAACTGTATCTTTTTTCATCTCACATTGGGCTTATGAAGCATTGTCAGTTTGTGTGTCGGCATCAGGCGTGAATGTGACATCAAGTCAAGCTTTATCTCCAAGGAGCGGCAAGAAGTGAAGAGAAAAGGCTCAGTCTGCCTGAAACTCATCTATTTTCCTCACAAATCTCATTTAGATACATTCCTCCTCATGAACACACGTCAGACCTTTAATACAAGAAAACTGTTCAGCATGTGATTACTCACAAAGTAGTCAAATATAGTTCTCTAATCTCAGACACAGTCACATGGAGTGCTGAAGGCCTTGATCCAGATTCTGAATTATTCACCATTTCACATTCACTCTGCTGATCCAGAGCTCCATACACACATTTTTTGTTAGTTTGTTAGATTTTTGTTTGTTTGTTTGTCTGCTTTGTGGCAACATTCATCTCAGTCACTTTATTTTATTTTATTTTATTGATACTGTCCAGTTTGTGCTTAATCATTCCAAACAGCCAATGGGCCACATGTCTGACTGTAGCTAGCTAACAGCAGACTGTGCATGTGAATGTGTAGCTGCTCAGTCATTCAGAGTTTAAAAAAAAAAAGCCTCAAAAAAAGTCAAAAGCCTCAAGATAAGCAGAAACATTTTTTCTAAAGTTGAAACACTGTGAATGCGTGTGGATGAAACTTTGTCTCAGTTTGTGCCCTGTATCTTTACATTGGCCTTACACGTACCATCTCTAAGATTAGTTTCATGTTCAGTCCTTTAAAGTGATACAGTATCAGACACTCTGTGGACGTAACAGATGGCTGAAAGTTTTTACAGTATGAATGGGAAAAACTCGTATCACAATATGATTTTTCATATCAGTCAATATAGATATATATAACGATATAAATCAAATCACTATTTCTGTCGAACTTTTATTTATATTATAAATTAGCAAAATTTGAGCTGAGCAGAGAGAGAAAGATGAGACAAAGAGAGAAAATGGTAGAATGAAGGAGCAAACATTAAGTCAGATTTGTATTTATATTTTGTGTTTTCTACTGGGACAAATCCCAGAGAGTTTTTATCAGCTGTGTCTGTCTCTACCGGCTCTCTAAGTGCCTGTCAATCCTCTGTTATTCGGGGCTGTGTCTGTTGGGGCATCTTCCTCTGTAGCGCTGTCGCTCGAGTTTTCGTTAACATTTTCTTTCTGTATTTTCTCTTTTATCTAGCTCCTAATCCTGACATACAGCTGTGCACGGCTGCAGTACCCAAAACATTAGCACATGTGCTTACTCCTGTGCTCTGTGCTGTGTGTGTCAACCTTACTTGACATGGCTGTAACTCTGTTCCAGCCACATGATTGGTTTGGCGCGGTGCTATTCTCATTATCCTTGGCTTTTCCTGTTGTCTGTCAGTGATGGAATGAGTTCCATCGATGTTGTATCAACCATGTCTTATATGTCTATCGAGGAAAAATTATATTGCGGTATATATTGTTATCATTTTATTGCCCAGCCTTGGTGAATACATATGAAAATGTCTATAGTAGGGATGTGCATTAATAATCAATTAGTCAATTAATCATCACGGTAAAGATAGTCAACATTTTTTTTTAAGAGTTAAGAGTTTAAGAGCTAATTTTTATCTGACCAACTTTTTATCGGGTGGAGGTGGGAGGCAATTTACGTCTTACTTCATAGAGACATGGAACTAATGTTTATGGTTCTGTTTCTGCCGAGTGCTGCATCTCCGCTGCTTCTTGTTCTGTACGGTGCAAGCAAAAAGCCTGGAAGAGATGGGGGCGGTTGCTTAATGGTTATTGTTTTAGTAGTTTCATGTTCAAAATCTGTTTAATAAGGGCCTGCAGGTAACAGCTGCTGCTAACATTAGCTCACATTGTTTCTAGATGCTCAGCTTGTTTTTAGGTTACGATACCTTCAGTGTTCATCAAGAGGTTTTTTACAGTGATCGTGTAGATAATGCAATATGAAGCACTGAGCAGAAGGAAGGACAGTGTTAATCTATCATTGTTGGAGCCACTTGTATTTGACATGAATTCAAACTTAACACAGCTACTGCATCAAACATTACAGTTTTTACAGCCTCCTTTCAGGCCTACAGGAATGAGTGCTGCTGATGCAGCCTTAATGAAACTGATGTCAGAGCAGCTCCACATGTCAGAGCAGCTCTACACGTCAATAGTGACTGGTTATGAAAAACCAGATCTCAGCCCAGTGACAGTGACAGAAGAAGCAGCTGAGCAGCAGTCAGTGTCCAACTGAACAATGAAGTGGTAATTAAGTGACCATTTAGTGGGAATATGAGACTAAAGATTTAGTTGTACCCAAATAAAATATGGCCTCATTCCACAGGGCAGACTGGACTCCCAGCTAGATCAGTCATTATTGAGGCAGTGAAGGATGGCAAACAACTCCACAAAAACCTGAAAGCCAGTGATTTCCACTAAAGAAACCCTGCTCACTTGATGATGGCCATGCTCCTGGGAGATGTGCAGGAGGCTGAGTATAGTTTGTCATAGCTCTCTCCTCCTGATTCTCTGCAGGCTGAAAGATTCGGGGCAGCTTCTTTTTCTCTAATGACTTCCACAGATGTTCAGCTCTTCTCCCATCTAACACTGAAGGGCACAGGGACATCGCCAGCCAGACCGCCGGTCACCAACACGTCTCTTCCTGCAGTGTAGGGAATGCTTACAGAGTAGAACCACAGTGTCTTTACATCTTTTGACCAACACTTCACATTATTACTGACCTGAAACTTGTGGCTGTGTTTCAAGTCTCATGTTTTTGTCCTGTACTTAGAGCTTGTCTGCTCTCCCTAGGATTAATATTTGTTTTGGATGGTGATACAGTGACGGAGGTATATGGGCAGTTTATCCCACTTTAGTGTAGGAAACTGGAGTTCACGTCCTGTCACTTATAACCAAGCCTTTTACTGCCTAACCATAACCATACCAAGATGCATGGCAAGCATAATATAATTCTGCTGGCCATGGCCAGCATCTTTACCCTTAACCCAGCCCCAGTGTGGGCCTGTCATCATTCAGGTTATAGAGGTAACCATTGCTGATATTTGAAAAACCCAAAAGGTCATTTAAAAACACTTAGCACTGTTCTGGAGGTATCTCCAGAAACCTTAAACACTCCTCTCTTCTTGGTGATAATAAGTGGTAAATATTTGTAAATGTCATCAGTGGTTAATTATCTTATGGAGACCAGTGGTCACCTGTGTGACCTGAATACATAAGAGCTACAAACTCATAACCATACTGTCACTGTCACTGCAGAAAAATGTAGTGTAGGTTAAGTTTTAAATTGGGTCCTGCATTACCCCAAAATGATAATGTAACTTCAGTCCAAGTCTCTACAAAGTTAATCCGTATACTGTGTGAAAGGTCCAAACTGAGACAAGGAAACAAAAAATAGGAGCGCACCAGCGGCAGGTGTAGTGGGCCTCACAGTTAAGGTTGTGGAAGAGTCTGGTTAGGTTTGTTTTGCTTGGGTTAAAAGAAGTATGGGGGTTAAAGGTTAAAGGACCTTTGTTGTCATGGATACGATAATAAACAGGGTTAAGGTTGTCAGACAGTGGTGGAGAAAAGAAACTATGTTAGCTTTCAGTTTCTCACAGAAAAGGAACAGTGGTCAGGTCCTGTGTTTGGTCGACTTGTCCGTACACTGACCGTCCGTAAGCAGACTCTGTAGCATTATATCTTACGTCACTTTATATCCTCTTTTGCTCCCATCATAGTTGTCTCAGCCACTAGAGGTCGCCTAACAATAAAAATCTAACTATGGGCTTGTCTCCTCAGAGACAAGCTAACTTATATCTTATCTAGAATGAAGATGTTTGATTCAAACTGTGTGGAAAATAACCATTGCCTGAGAAACCAAGACTGGAACAGCAGCAACAGGTGAAAACTGTAAATCAAGATCGTTCAGTCAGCTAAATTAAAGCTGGCTGGGAGATCTGTTTAGCTCCTCTTCACTCTCCTGTTTAATGCGGTAAGGTCAACTTCAGCAAGTGTCTGACACCAAACATAATGTTTCTCTCTCTCTCCCCTGTCTGTACCCATCTATAGTTGTTTCTTTTTTTCTTATTTGGAGGAGGAAGAGGAGGATTTTGTGTTTTTGAAGGATGTGGTTTTCTAAAAGGTTAGAGTGCCAACTGTGCCAGTGAATGCCATCATCATTACTTACTCTGTCCTTGTGCTGGGCCACATTTTTGTTTTTCTTTGGTGTGACCACAGCAGAACTGTGCTCTGTTTATGGCTAAAAGTCAAGTTAGTCTGACACATCCCTCTCCTCTACCCACCTCAATATCATTAATTCTATTAAATGGCAAATACATCTCTGAAGGTTATGTTAGGATGTAGACATTTAACGCAAAGATTCCTCTGAGGACAAAATGTTTTCTGAGGCCTCAAAAAGAAGCAGCCTTGATGTGTTTGAACCCCTTGAGCACTTGAGGGGGAGAATTTTCCTGTATTGCATTGGTTCATTCAGGCGCCAGATTGAATCCAGTCTCCGCTGCTTGTTATTACAATAGAGCACTCAGCATGCACAAAGGGGCTCTCCTGCTCAAGCTTTTAATGGGACCTCTAGGTGGAGAATGCAGCACTCAGTTTGTCAGCCTTGCCACTTTACCTTCCTTTTCCTTCATCTCTCCACACACACAAACACACACATACACACTGCCTCTCCATCTCCCTCTTAAGTCTCAACCCTATTGGCCTTCTTTGATGCTGCTAATCAGACTCTCCATCACTTTAGAGGAGATAGATGATTACCTGATTCTAATTACATACAAGGGGGAAACTTTGTTTGATGTCTTTTGTGTGTTGGCTCTCTGGCTTCCTATAGCTTTCACCCTGCCGCACACACATCCCTCTCCTCTACCCACCTCAACCCTCTTCCCTCTCTCCCCGGAGATTCTTCTGTATGAGGCTGGATATACACACAGTGGTGAGGCAGCCTCAGTGCTACAAGGTGAACTATTCCCTGGCACGTGTTATTATTAATAACTGCCAGAGAGAGGGGTCACCTAAGACTACTCCTTGAAAAGAACCCCGGGCGAAGCAAGTAGGCCACAACCGGCTGTGTTGTAAAACAATACCCCCTTCCCTGTGAGGAGACATGCTGCTTAGAGCAAGAATAATTCATGGGGAGGAGAGAGGAGAGCCACATAGCTACAGTCTCTGGATGTGAAAAATTAAGATGTCACCACTTGGTGTTTTAAGCATACCTTTACCACTGAGCTGAAGGTATTAGAATATGAGTAGGCTAGGGCTATCGTTTTCAACAGCATCTCTCTGTCTCTTTCTCCGAACCCCTGCATTGTCGTTAAACCTGTGACGGCAGCAGTAAATTCAAATGGCTGGGTAGGACAGATCCATCGGGAGGAGCAGAGATGAAGTTGGGAGAAATTCTAATCACCAGTCAAATTATTGGACGTCTCTAGTTAGTGGAATTCATAGGGCTTTTATTGTCATTTTAGCTGTGCAGCTCAGCAGTGTAGTTTTGGTGAAAATACAATTGGTGGCATAAATGGCAACATGGATATGTTTTTATTTTTTGTACAGAGTGGAAAAATATTTTGAACCCTGAAACATACAGTACAGTACATATTTGAATCCCATGTTCCTGTTTCTTTTAGATTTCAGTTCAGACCAGAGGTATTTAGGCAGCATGTTTTTGCTCTTCACGAATACTACATTAAAGTGCTGTGTTCAGTTTGAGTTTGAGTAGGCTATCCTAATTTTGTTTGATTGACTAATGTTATTTTGTTTGTTCTACTGATCATTCATGTAACTCTAACTCTATTATTCCTGTAACCTCAGTTCATTTCTCTCTGTTCTGTAACTTTACTGCTAACTTTCAGTGAGTGAGCGTACTGTGTGATAATGCTGTGGTGTGTGTCAGTGTTTGCTGTACTGTGACGTCAGTGTAGTCAGTTCTAGTCAAGATATTGTGGTGTCATATGGTCGTGGGCTGAACACTGAATGTCTCTGAACTCAGACAGTGTCCAGAGAATAAGGTGCAGACCTTGTGTGGAGTTGGGACGGGATTATGCTGAGTGGTGGCCCCAGTGCATCATCGACCCATTTCAGACCCGCCCATGAAATCCTGAACATGAAGCTGATGGAAAACTGTTAAATGGTCTAACTCCACAATGCTGTAATACATAATTTACAGACTTTAGTCCTGTTTTCAGGAACCTTTTTCTAACATAATGTATTTAGAGACAAATGTCTGAATTTGCTTTACTTTAATGAATGAATCTACTACACTGAATTCTCAGACTTCATCTGGATTTAATACTTGCCACTAATCCTGACCTAAGTATGCTGTCAGATTGTTGTAGTGATCGCTCTGTTATATTTTGAAATTTTTAATTCTAGTTTCCCCTCCTGAATCTATTAGACTGAGGCAAACCAAAAGTATCAGTGTAGATTGTTTTGTTGTTCTAACTGCTGTCAGCTGAGTTCAGTTTATATTTAAGTTACTAATGTAACTAAGTGTAATAAACATGCTCCCATGAAAACAGAGTTAAAGGTAGACATTCACCCTGGCTCAGTTCATATCTTAATAACACTTTCAAACGAAGAGTCAAATATAGCTCATCGAAAGATTCCTCTGACTAGTGGAGTATATGTAAGGTCAAAATAAGGAATTTAATTACAGTTATTATAAAGATTGCTTTTTTCAGGATTTTCATAACCCTGCACAGCTTTGAATCAATCAGGTCATATTCTCAATCCATCCATCCATTATCTATACTTATGTTATCCTCAAGGGTCGCAGGGGGCTGGAACCAATCCCAGTTGACACTTGGTGAGAGGGGGAGTACACCCTGGACAGATTACCAGTCTATTGAAGGGCTGACATATAGAGACAAACAACCATTCACACTCACATTCACACCTATGGACAATTTAGAATCACCAATTAACCTGCATGTCTTTGAACTGTGGGAGGAAGTGGGAGAACTGGAGAGAGCCCACACAGGCACAGGGAGAACATGCAAGCTCCACACAGAAAAGCCCCAGGTGAACTGGGGTTTGAACCTGGAACCTCCTTGCTGTGAGTAGACGGTACTAACCACTGCGTCACCATACCTCTACCTGAGTTTAACACTTTTATTGTGTGACAGGTTACTCAAGCTTTAACATTTCTAATGGTTCATTTTCTTTCAGAAAAATCTTGCCTACTGATGTTTTTCAAGTAAAGTAATTAGCGCTGCTGGTCTCCATCCATCCGTTAGTTCATTTCAAATGGAATATGCTGAAGCTCAGAGCCTGAAGAAACGTCCAAATCCTTGTGGTCTGGGCTGTAGTGACAGCAGCTTCTTCCCTCTAACCTTTTCATGAGGTTTCTTTAGGCCTCACTCAGTTTATTTGCATCATAGGTCTCCTCAGCCCAGCAGCACAGTTTAGCTGCTCAGTGTCTGTTTAGTGGGTTGAGGTTCACCTGTGTTATGATCTGATCTTAGGAAGAGAATGAACTGATGCTCCCCATACAGCTATCACACCTGTAGTTTTGTGTTTTCATGTCTCAATACAGAGCCCTAAAATGACGTTGTCCAGTTTGTTTTGGGGATTTGAAGTGTTGTGTGAGAGGAGAGTCTGATGGTTCAGGTTGTTACATGAGAGGATGATCTCAGAGATTGTCTGTGGAGGATATTTGTAGATCCCTGAGAAAAGTAGCTGATCCTCTGTAAGACATGTATTTGGGTTTGTATTTTCAGTCACTGATAATACAGCTTGGCATGTACCCAGAGCAGTGACATGACCACATCCTGCAGGTTATCAATGGACAGTCCTATGGACAAAAAATGCTTTGTCTTTTCCACTGATCATATAAAGTTTTCTGAGGTTTATGAGACTGAAAGTTGAAGAACTACAGCTGTCCTGTACCGTGCATGGCCACTAAAACATAGTTTTTGGTATAAAGTAGTCCAATTTAAAAGATATTTAGATATCTTTAAAATATACCAAGCAGCTTTAAATAGCAGCATGTATAATGTGTGTGTGTGTGTGTGTAGGACAGCTGCCAGCTCTTCTAATCTCACAGAGGGCAGTAGTCATTAAATCATGACTAAAGATCATGGTGATTGACAACAAAGATTAAATTTGATTCAGAAAAAGAAGATGAATATACATAATGATCAACACTTTGAAACAGACCTTTTGATAATCCACCACAGATTTTCAATGGGGCTCATGTCCAGGGATTGAGCTGGCCACTCTAAGACCTGGATACAGTGCTCCTGTAGCCAAGTTCTCCTGGCCTTGGATGTGTGGCAAGGGGCATTATCTTGTTGAAACATCCAGTTTTGACCTCAATGGAACAGTGCATGTGCAGAAGGGAGCATGTGGGTTTTCGAGAATGGCACAATACTTGGCAGAGTTCAATGTGCCATCACAGACAGTGAGATGACCAACACCAGCAGCACTCATGCATCCCCAAACCATGATACTGCCTCCACCATGCAGACTGTTGAGGGCTGTCAGCAGGAGGGGGCTGTGTGTGCAGACCTTTGTGGCTGTTGTATTTATTTCTCACAGCTTCATTTTCATATCTGACAACACACAGGTAAACTTTACTTCAAAATGCTGCATGTATCTTACAAATACAAATACAAATAAAAAAGTCCTCAGGTTGTGGGTAACTTTTAGAAGTAAGAGCAAAGAGGTGAATGAATATGAAAAGATACAAATTAATCCCGATTGTCCAGGTCCACATGAAAAAATCCACAAAGACTGCTCACATCAACTGACACAATGTTTCATTTACACACAGGCTCTCTTCTACTGATCTATCCTGCCTTTAACTCTGACACATTATTGTCAGTCTGTATGTATAATTTGTATTTCAGATGACAGCTTGGTCATTATGTCCAGGTCAGTCAGAGTCTGCTGTAAAGATCCACCTGAGTTTACCTCCTCCTTCACCCCTGACCTGCTGAACTGACTGTAGTGGTGTGCTCACAGATTTCCTGCCAAATGAGAAATGATTAGTGACATTTCAGGTATGCTCGCTTTCAGTCTGAGCTCCAGTGAGGAGGTTAGTTAGTTTGTTTGTCCACATCAGACTGTGGTGATTTCACTGTGGTCATAAGCAAAGCAACAAAAACAGGACTAAAGCTGTGATAAATACTAATATCTTTTAAGCATCCTCTGACACACCGTCTTTACTTCCTGTAGAAACAGGAAAACTGCTCCTTACGTTTACTGTTTATTTGAGGCTAACAGGTCGGGCCATGCTTCAGTGTAACCATGGAGCCCTCTGTCAATTATTATGGTATAGATCATGCTAACCTGTACAGTGGACCCAAAGCGGACCACATCTCTGTGTCTGCTGAGATCCTGGGAGTCTGCTGGCTGTTGTGCGGCTCTGAGGTCTAGCTGATATACACCCTCAGCTCTGTGTTTCATCAGTGGGCTTATCTAATGCAGTGTCCCAGACATATCAACCAGGGTAATGAAAAATTCATTGTGTCAGTTACTTTGTACAATTGAACACATCCATCATCTCCTGATACTTTGTAATATTGTAAATCATGTGAGCGTCCCAGTCATGAACCCCTCTGACCAGGCAGACCTCTTTGTAATGAATATTGACTCATATTGCGTTAAATTCATTCAAGCAAATCAAGCCTTTTAAATGTATGAAGCCCACTGTGCCCTCCTCTGGTCACAGGCACCAAAGTGTCAGCATTAAATTTCTTTCAAGGTTTTCATTTAACTTTCAACCAGTGTAGAAGCTGATGTTGGGAACTCCATTACCTGCTGACTGGACTCAGGCTAAATTTAACTTCACTCTACACTGATAGCTCATGTGGATTTCTTTCCTCATCCCAACTATTTGATATCCTCTCTCCTTCCAGATTAACCTTTATGGCCCTAATAAATGGTCTATATTGACATCAAAGGGATGGGAAGATGTCACTCTGCCTTATGGGAAAGGGAATAAGGGCCTGCTGAAAGAGCCTGAGGCCAGCTCCCCCTCTCACCTAACAGTAATCGTGGCTGTCCACTTCGAAATTATGCTCGTCTTTGTCTTTTTAATTAAACTCCAGTGCAGTTTGGAGGCTATTTGACCTTTGCTGCCCCTTCTTCATGGGGAGTGCCGCAGGTCATTTCCATGCATATATTAATGGCCCTTTTCCTCTTAGGCAATGATCCTGAAGGCTTTACAGATTAAGGAGAGGTTTTGGTCTCGAGTATTACCCATTTTTAATCTGTTATGTGGGAAGTTCTTTGATAGAGTAAAAGCTAAATGTTTTAGGCTGTAGTGAAAATGGTTGAGGGAAAGTGTATTTTAAGTGATTGTGTTTTGTCTGTAGCTGTGGTTAACCTCCTGATCCCTGATTTCCTACAGTTCCCTCTGAAGTCACTTTAAGATTCAGGGGGAAAAAAAAACATTTTTTTCTCACTTTTTGGCAGTTAGATTTTCTGTAATCTACCTGTTCTAGTGTCATTCAAGTTGGAGCATGTGATGCTTATATTCAGGAAAACATTTAAATCCAAATTATGTTTTCTGTGTTCCATCAAAAGGTAAAGAACTGTAGATGTTTTGTGTATTATTTATACTCTGTGTATTCTGTATATCCAACAGTTCCTCGAGCCTGAATGAAAGGGATGAAGTTTAAGCAGCGAGACTAAAAGACACTAGAAATAATTTCCAATCAGTAAAGTCAGGCTGAGGATTTATTGTAAATAAGTAAATGCTGAGTGAGTGTTTTTGCTCTTTTGTCTGATGGTGATTTATTCTGAGTTATTGTGAATATGTGATGCAGATAAAAAGTTACAGACATGTCAGACTGTTTCTGCTGCCAAAGCAGAGAGGAGAGAGTTAATGTCTGAGGTCGATCTGACTGATATGTTCATTTACAATAATATTCAACCGTTTGTAGATAAAAGCATCTTTGTTAAGTCAAAATCAAAATATAACAGTAAGCATGTGATGATTTATCGTTAAACAAAACGATTCCACTGAGCTATAAAAATATATTGATTTTTATTATTTGTCACTTTATTTGTAAACTCTTCTGTCCACTTTGGGATCCTATTGGAATGATGACTCTAGTTTTCCAATGATCCGACTGAGCAGTAGTTGGGCTCTTGACAGGTTTTGATCTGATTCTCTGAAGTTAATCTGCCCCGTAGCAGGTTAGCCATTCAGCAGAAGTTACCATGGCGATTTACCATAATAACAAGTGAACCACTGTCGTAAGACTGAAAACCCAGAGTTAAACCTGAAGTTACCTTGCTAACCGCAAATCCTGCTTCGTAGCACAGGCCTCAGGCCTTAGGTTTCAGGTCTCCTGTCTGCTAAGCTAAGCTAACTGGGCTCAACAACATGGGGAAGTGCTGATTTGACAGTACAGTTCATCACAAAATCAAACACTGTGAGAATACAATAATAAGAAAAGCTCTGTGAATTACAGGAAGTTTAGGCAGAGTTGGAGACAAAAGCCAAAGAACTCAGATCTATGCTGTAGGTGAAAGAGAGAAGAGGATGTTGTTGGTGGGTTAACTGGTGTAAGGGACAAAGATCCAGATACTGTTTGTAATGTTCAAGATGAGGACACTGGGTGGTGTCTGTAGCTGCAAACTGCCTGTTGTTTAAGCAGGGTCAATGTGACAGTATTTGTTTTTGTTATTTCATTCATTTGTCCATTATCTATACCACTTATCTGTAAGGGTTGTGGGGAAGCTGGAGCCTATCCCAGCTGACACTGGGTGAGAGGTGGTGTACACCCTGGACAGATTGCCAGTCTATTGCAGGGCCAACATATATAGACAAACATCCATTTTTGTTATTTGTTTTTATTTCATTAATGTGGTTCACAGATTAAAACAGACAGAGGTCCACACACACTGCCGTTGCCACAAACAAAGTCCACTGTGACATCCACCAGCAAAGTGATGCCCTAAGCTCCATGCTCCTCCTCATGCTAGCTGGTGGATGTCCCAGCAGACTATTTAGGGGAGCTGCAGTGTGTGGACTGTCAGTCTGTTTTCATCTGTTGGTTTTCATTGATTCACCACCTTGAATATTGTGAGATGTGCACATCTTGCATATGTTGTTGATTCAGTTTTTTTTAGCCCTTTAGGTCTCAAAAACATGTATGGACAAAACTGTCCTTCAACCTGAAACAACTGATGCTGTTGCACCCTTTATTTATCAGTTTTTACTATTTTCGTTGTAGTAAAATTGGCCTTAAATTTTATTCTGTGTCGCATTGAAAAAGTCTGAAAAAGTCTTAAATCTTATCTGCCTAAAGCTGTAGGAACCCTGCACACACACACCCAAAATATATCCTGACATATTAAGTACCTTTTGAAATTCTAGGATCTTAATTAGATGTTGACACCACAATCTTGTTTTTTAAATAGATTAAGGAATGACAAAAAGGACAACTTGCCTTGTGTCAGAGGGCTGTGTGCTCAAAGTTTGATGATGTGGAAGAAAAAAAAGGAACTGTGTTGTTGTTGTTGTAGTTGTATCAGTGGTGAACTCCTTGTGTGTTGTGATGTGTTGTCTTGTTGAATGCTATGTGTGGGTAAATGGTTCTCTGTAGCATGGGCCCTGTGCCTTGCCTGGAACACACCACTGGCTGCAGCGCCACCACATATTTGGCTCCCACCTCTCCTCTGCAGGCATGTGAGCGCATGATAACAGCCCTGTTGTTTGACACACAGTGATATGCAGCCCCCCTCCCCTCCTCAGCCCCACAGGCTTTGGCACACATTGGTTTTGTTTTGTTTCAGGACTATGTGTTTGGGAATCATCCACAGTTTTCAGTTTCAGTTTTTCAGCCTGTGTACAATCACATGTACATAGTCAGCTTGAAAAGAAAAAAAAATCTCCTCACCTCTGCAAAGTTAAGTGTGGTGGGGAGGGAGGTGGAACCTGTGTGATGGCCGAGAGCGAAGACAGTCCACTCCCCTGTGCACTTCACTTTCTTTTTAACCATCGATGCTAAATAGCTCCAAGTGACAAAAGCAGGTGTGTTGGGGCAGGGGGAATGCATGCATGATTAATGTGGCCTGTCGGAGCAGATGAAGACAGACAAGGGTCTGGCTTTGTTCCCACCAATGAGAGGATGCAGAGTGAAGCTGGAGCAGAGGATGGAGAGATACAGAGAGGTGGAGGATAAAGAGGAAGAGCACCTCTTAGTTAAACACTGCCCAGTATGACCTTTAACCCCCATATGTGTGCAGATGTGCAACTGCCTCCTCAGTGAAGATCCAGCCAGATCAACAGTAGCTGCAGGGCTGAGAGCAGGGCAGATCAGGGATCAGCAGAGGCCGATGAGGCTCAGGTGACTGTCCCTCCATCCACTCTGCTCAGGGCTCAGCCTCCACACACTCTCTGGGAATGTTCCAGAAGCTGAGGCTGAAACCTTGATTGGACCTGGATTAGTCTGAACTCTGAACATGTCCAGACACAGAGAAGAGAGCGAGTATCAGTGTGCAACAGTAAGTCCATGTTTACAGCATTGTGAAGAAATCAGGTAGTGCTGTTAATGTGCGGAACAGTGACACACTGCGACACCATAGCAACACAACACTGTCAACTGTTTGTATTAGCCACCACTGTTAGTTTGTTGGTGTTTGACAAAGAGCATGTAATATAATATCGTATAATATCATATAAAATAGAGATATTGCCTGTGTCATTCTTGAAAACATGTGACATCACTTAAAAGTTCTCTAACAGGCAAAGAAACATGACAAATGAGCAGACCTCTGTGGGATTAAAAAAAAACAAACATGAAGGCTCAGAGTAAACGTGCATCCCAGTTTGACCAAGAAGGTCACCTCATGTTGTTGATGGAGATGTGGGAGATGGAGTTGAGCTCAGTCAGAGTCAGTCAGCTCAGTTGACAGGTGGTGTGTCTGTATGTGTGTGTGTGGAGATGGTGGATGTGGTGGACTTCAGCCAGGCCTTCTGTGCCACCCCTGGTTAATGAGGCCTTTATGGAGATGAAGTGGGGATGCAGAAGAGTAGGATGGAGGCTGGAGCTGGTTGCAGCTGTTAGAACAGTGAGGGGTGGAGCAGCGCAGGAGCATCGCTGTGGAAAACAGGATTTCAAAATGCTGATTGGTTGGTGTCAGCCCCACTTACAGCCATTATTTGGATGGTATAGGCAGAGCTGTGAGGCCTGCACTGAACCCCTGAGCGACTTCTCAATTAGTGGGCGGCCTAGCGGAACTGCCAGACACTATTGTGCACCCCAACAGCCCCCAACACCCCCAGCCACCCAGCCCTGATCCAGCCGCTGCCTCCCAGGCTGCATGGCAGCCAGATCTCTCCAGTGATCAGCACTGGTTAAGTTATTCAAGTCAATGAAAAACACTTGTCAGACTCTTGTTCTTATAGTGCAACAGCTTTGTGAACATAATATGATGGTTTTGATGTTGTTCTTTCCTCCATGATAAGCACAGAGCTGAGAATGGAGGTGTTTGATGCTTTGTGATGGGTCAGACCTGAATCTCTCTGATAACACACACCACAGTGAGGAAGGAGAGAGTCTGACTTGTGTAACCAAGCTGAGCCAGCTGTAGCTGCTGTGCTATGCTTGTGTAAAATGAGATGTAAATGCGGCAATTTTAACAGCCTGATTTATTCATAGGAAAGCCAAAAGAAAGAGAAGAATGCTAATTCTCCACAGCGCTTTGCCCTTGGCCAGGGCACATCAACAAACAAGTCACTCAGCAAAGGAATTAACAACTTCATTAAGTTACCTGACAGCGCTGGCACATCCAGTCCTGCATCACTTTGTCTGTGCTGGCTGATGCAAGAGCTATCTACTGCCACAGAAGGTGCCAAAATACTATTTCAGGCTTAATCTAACCCAAGAGCAGTGCTGAAAGTCTTTTGAAGGCATCATCTCAGGATGGTGGTCCAAGCTGAGACCCTGACAATCAACCTGACCAAATCCATACAAAGACTCATTATTGAGAGGACATCCAATCTATAATTGGTTTTGGGGGAATAAAAGAATCAATGTGTTGCAGAGGTCACGTCTGTCTCTGGTATATCTGATGTGTATCTGAGCAGACAGTACACTGCCCAAACAGCCCCATAAGGAAGAAGCCAAATATTCTCTGATATTGTCCTGTACTGAGTTAGTCCTGCTGGGCTACAGTTCTTATAGCTAACACTGAAGTCTGGCCTCTGAAAAACAGTGATGGGCCTTAAAATGACACAAAAATACCAAAACGCAAGCAAGTTGTGTTTATCACAAACAGTGAAAACTCAGTTATTTAAGAACACATGAGTACGTTGCTCTGTGTTTGAGTTGACTTAAAGAATAATAAGCTGATTATTAATCTTAGTTTGTTTAGTTAATTAGCAAAAAAAAAAAAGAAGTTTACTGTAAGATACAATTCCTTCAAACAGAAGAAAAAAAAGAAGGGACTTTGTCTCAAATAAAGGCACCTAGTTTTCTTGTTTTTAGCATTTTTTATTAAAACAAGGAAAAACTTCATTTTAAAGTCTGTTGCTGTCTCTACAGTCACTGAAGGGTTGGTATTGTGCTGTGTGTGTTGTGTAGTTGTGTTGTGTGGTTCTCTGAGCAGTAATAAGGTGGAGCAATTCTGGGTTCTGTAGAGTCTGACAGCTCTCATGCTCTTTGACGATGAAAAAAAATAGATGAACAAACTTCAATCAGTGTCATTTGATACAGTTCTTAAATGGAGGAGTTGTAACGTGGTCTTTCTCTTCTTTCTCATCTTCATCTTGTTCCTCTGCTAGGATTTTATGCAAACCACTGTTGCAGCTTGTTACTGGCTAAACTGAGCTCAATATTAGCTTGTATAAGACAAATTATCTTGGTAAGACAAAGTTAAATATATTTTTTAATATATTTTCTTAAAATGAGATTTTTTTTTCTGATGCAAAACATGTTTTACCAGATTATTTTTAAAATAGGAGTCATTTCCCTGGCCCTGCAATGCACTGGTGATCTGTCCATGGTGTACCCCACGTTTCCCCCAGTGTCAGCTGGGATTGGCTCCAGCCCCCCTGCAACCCTTACAGATAAGCGGTATAGATAATGGATGGACAGAGTCATTTCCCAGAAACAAGACTTTCTGACTTTCTTAAAATTAGATTTTTTTTTTTTTTTACAGTGTGGTGAGAGAATTCATCTTATTGTAGAGGGGCTGCACCTTCCACTAGTTTCCATACACCTTTAATCTGTGAAATGCTAAAGTGACAGTCAAAGCCATGCTGTACAAGCAGTGTCCAGGTGATTTTTCAGCCACCTACACTACATGAAGAAAGTCTGATAGAGCTGGGTCTCACAGATAGAGGTGATGGTCTGCAGAAATCCTCCTGTCAGCTTCACAACATATCACACAGGCCCCAAACAACAGCTCTGCTTCATGTCCTCTGTGGTTCTGATCTAATATGACAACATTAATTTTTCTCCATACTGAACATCATTGATCACGTGATCTGATTTTGTAGATTTCTTGGATTTAGACAAAGACAAAGAAAAAAGCAGCATCAATCAAAATGCAACACACATAAAAAAAACACATTTAGTTAAAAAAAAAAGAAACAGACACCAAGGTAACTCCTAGCTGAGAACCTGATATGACCACAGAGTTAAGAAATAACACTGCTATCAGCTTTTAAAACTCTAATCTAATCTCTTGTTTTAACTTTGTGTCCCTGTGCTTTTAATGAGAGGTCAGGCATGTTGTCTCTGTCAGGACAGAGCCGCTGCTCTAACACAAACAGTTAAAAATTGCTCTACATCAGTGCTATAGAAAGATTCTCACAAATATGGAAAAATATTTGGCTTTAGCCAGTCATTTGAAGGTTCTCATTAATTTAATTGGCTGCTCTCAATCCATTCATTATCAAAAGAAAAAGAAAAGAAAATCTAAAAATGGATGTCGACCTCAAATTATACTTGATATTAATTTTGTTTATTTAAAATGAAAAACAGCCACAATTTGTATGTGAATGTGTGAATGTGAACTATTGTGTGGATGTTATTTATGTATGAATGGTTGTCTGGAGGAAAGACAGAAAGGTGAAGAGCTGACAGTGTTTAAATGCTGTATTTGTGTGTTCCGTTTGCAGGCTCTGTGGGGTTACAGTTCTGATGACCTGTGTCAGAAATTCTGCCTCAGTTCAACTGTACGTGGAAATAAAAAAAAGGTTTTACACAGTAATTATCTTGTCATTTAAAAGACTGAATAAGTGCAAAATATTTCAGGTATCAGCAGGAGCACGTCATTGAATGGAGGTCACAGTTTCTGATCTGACACAGGTCATCACAGCTGTGATCCCACTTTCCTGGAAAATGAGTAAAGATATGCAGCATCCAAATAGCCTCCTCTACTATGCCTGTCTTTCACCAGTTTTCAAGACCGAATAGTGTTGATAGTAACAACCAGCTGACCAACCAGTGCCCCCTAATGTTAGGTGATTACAGTGCCCACAGTATGTGGTCTAATAGTGGCGTTGGTTCCCATGGTAATTTGGTGGCAGTTGTTTTGTGATGTCCAGTTTCAGATAGATGACAACTGTTATCCTGCTCTACTCTCTTGTAGTTTTCTTCTCTGGTGGACAAAAGAACATAAAAGAAAAATACTTTACTTTTTTTTTCATTTTATTTTTCTTTCTTAAAATTCAGGTTCCTAAAGGAGACTTCAGATACCAAAAAGTACATGAGTCATTAGTAATGATTATTTCTGCAGGCTCACTGCTGTGAAAAGTATCATAAGTATATTTGTTATGTTCATTTCAGCATTTAATTGTTTATAAATGGAGGAAATATCATTAATACAGACATTAAATTCAACAGAAAACTCAAGCTGCCATTTGAAATGTTTAGTTAAAACCTACATGAAGTTTCTCTGAACACAATGATCTGAGGAAATATTGAGGAAATGAATCTACAGAATGTGTTGTTGAGAAGAAGATATGGTAGTTCCCACCACTCTCCTTGAATGACAGAAAAATCCACAGTATTATCAAAGAATAACCTGTTGACCTTCTCTGAAGGTGTTTCCTCTGATATGTTGAAGATAGCACAATAAGAGAATGGAATGAATATGAAAAGATGCTGCTGCTGACAGTCAGTGTGGAGGCATATTTATATTCCCATCCATGTCAATGTTTCAACATGTCAGTCAGTCAGATTTCACTGATGGGCCATGTGTCACACCAGCATCCTGCAGGTCAGCTGTTTCTTTTCTGTGAAAGATTTTTTTATTTTTTAGGAAAAATTTTTTTTTTATTTGATTTGCTTTGTTTTGACCATCAGAAGCTAAAGAACACAACAGGAAGCTGTGCATGTTTTTTGCATGTTCTTTTACTGAAGTGGAGTAAGTGTAATGTTTGTGAACATGTCACTCATTTCTAAATTCTCAGTCATTTGTTATATTTTTCTGTCTCTCTTAAAGGTTCAAATGGCAGAAAACATTATACAAAGAGAAGTGTGTGTGTAGCTGTGCAGCCTCCACCTCAGTCTGCAGTTTAATGAGATGGCACATAGATGTTAAAAGCTCTGAAAGCACACTATAATTGTTATTTTGTGCTTGGGAAAGCTTGGCTGCCATTAACCTCCCAACACCACAGTTCTCTTCACACATCTAGCAATTACCTCACCAATAATGCTCCAGCTCACAAATGCGTGTGTTCTGAAGTTCTGTAATTAAATTGGGCTTTTCACATGTAATCTGAAAATGCTAAGGGGTCAAACTGGGTGCCGGTAATCACGAGCGATTGAGTCTGAAGGAGGGTCACACATACTGGAGGGTCTGTTTCCATCCAGCACTTAATCGTCCTGATGAGAGGGGTCACATTTCCTTAAGGGAAGGTTAAGAGTGGGCTTCCTTTGTTTTGTTTTCCAAAAGCACAGAAGGAATGTCATTTAATGGCAAAAAATGATAGGCTTCCAATAACAATATCATTTAGCCTGCGTTTGAAGTACAACCTTTATGATTTGGGGAGAAAGCTATTAACCCGAGCTCAGTAGACTTTTGTCATCTCCAATATCTGACAAAGTATCTCAAGTAAAGCAGCTCTACCATTAATAAATGACTAATCCCAAACACTGTGCACAGTTCTGTATGCTGGGTCAAAATTAAATTAAAGTGTTTTTATGCTTTGTGACTGTTACTGAAATTTCCAGTTGTAAAAATCTAGTATCAAGTAATTTCTGTCTGTAATTGGGTCCTTAACAGTTCACAGTTGGGGCTGTTCTTAAAGTGAACTGTTGTTCTCTTTGCTAAAAGCAAAATTGAGATGTAATGGTAGTTTTATATCTTCCACCACAGATGGGAGAATCATGGTAAAGCTGTTTGCTTGTCACTCCAATGGGGGAGACGTCAATGTTACACAGCTCAGGATGAAGTTACATTGGTTGTATTCAAATGAATTCAAACAGATTCATGTTACACATTCTCATTCATTAAAAGGTGAAATACTGATGCATCACTGAAGAGTGTTGAGCTGTTTTAAGAAATCACTGACCCTTTAAAAGTCAGTGGACTTGAAGTTGAGCACTACGGACAGTGGGAAAAGTGGGAGAGTCAGGAGTTATTGAGAGGAGAACTGAAATGGCTGGTTTTGGTCTTTTGCTGTCTGTTGTGTGTAGAATAATGCCCCCTTTAAAGTCTCAAGTTCTTCAAACTCTGGTGCAATATACATGATTTTCTAAAGGAAGCACCAACAGATTTCTGCTTTTTGTTCCCTGTCTGAAATAACAAGGCCACCATTTTGCCTCCATGCAGGACAAAACATTGGTACTTTGATTTGAACTAAAATGCTTCAGTTCAGTTGCCTGGACGCATTATTTTTTGGACCGTCCCTTCCAGTTGAGATTAGCTAAATTAGCTGTGAAGAGCAATGACTCATGGGACTGTGCATGTTTGGTGCAGATAATTGCAGGGCTAGTGTGCTACAGCCTGGCACCCAGTTTGGGATTGCAGGTGGGTTGGCGTAGAGAAGTGCCTATCGAACTGCACATCTGGCCCCTGCAGGGGTCAAAATCTTTCATTACACCCTTTCCAAAATGGACCCAAACACAGCACTGCCAAAAACACTGTGCTGAAAGCCTTTTCCTGCTAAACTTTTTAAAAGAGCTGTTTCTCATTTCAGAACAGAAAAACTTGAGTAAATTTTAACCAGGAATTGTGTTATGCTTGTGAGAGGAGGTTAAGGTTAAAGATAAGGGATAATTTCTTAATCGGTGAGGGTAGGATTTGCTTTTTTTAAAATTACATTGGATGCAGTCACTTTGGATAAAGCTAATATTTGATCATAGTAATGTAGGATATGACTGCCACAAGTAGCTTATCTCCTCTCCTCACAGTCTTAGAGATGCGTGATGTTTTTCAGCCTTTTCAAGGAGTTTCTATAGGGGCTAATTAGGTAGCACTCTGCGGCTTCTCTTCAGGTTGACAGTTCAGGGAATTGTTCCTCTTTATGGTCGGCAGTCTCTCAAAAAGCAGGCCATAATTCATCATTAGGATATCAGAGTCCAGGTGCAGATGAGAACTGATAGACCCAGCAGCTAGGCAAGTCAGGGCACTCAAGGAGGAAAATCTTATCCCAGGGACAATTCCCAGGTCATGGCCGCAGTAATTGAAATAATTTTGCCCCTAGAGTTGTTTAATCACTGACAATCACACATGCAGGGAGGACTAAATTGAGTAACGCACGAGTCTGATTACATCTGCCACCCTTAACTGTCTCCTATCCCCTGAACACTACAATTCACATCAGCACCTCAGCTTTCTGTAGCCCCACCTTTCACTTTGTGTTCTCCTGCTTTTATCAAGATTTACCTGTAATGAAGCATTGGCGGGCAAATACAATCAATTATTTTTTGCCTCTCTTGTCCCTTTTATGGACAGACTTTTGAAACTTCTCCGTACTGTGATTAAATTCCAGGTTGGACACCAGCATGGTTCCAGCCAGGGTGGATCATCCAATGGACAAAGCACAGTCCCATTAAAAAAGCCTACGTTGAGATGCAGCAAATCATTTGTCTGTTATTAACCCTGAGCCTGTAATTATGCAGATTGCCATAGATTTTCCCTGGGTGCCTGGAAGTGAGATCCAGGTGTTGTTCTCAGTGTGGCAGGCAGATGAGGGAACGGCCGTGCATTACTGAACTTGCCACATTCATCATGTTGACTGATGGCACAGGGAGTCAGTCCCCAGGTCCCGGTGGTTAATGTAGTGGGTAATTAACTGTCATTTGCCTAGTAATAGGCCGATGATCAATGGTTTATGAGGAAACAAATTCTAATCCAGCAGCTGATAAATGCATGCCGAGGCTGGAGCAATTGAAGCGGTGGGAGAGGCAGCAGAGATGGGGGTTGGAGCAGGGGAGAGGAGAGGAGAGGAGAGCAAAGCTCCTCTGTCAGTTGGTTCACACTGGTTCCAAAGTTTAATCAAAGTTTGTTCAATAGGCAGTGCTCAACAATTAGTTTTAAAGGGTCATTTCACCTAAATTACCACTACAAAAAAAAAAAAAAATTCTCTCTTTCATCTAGTGGTATCTAGTGCCCCTTTGACACAGCCTGTTCAAAGCAGAAATGTTTCCGTTATTCTGCCTTGTCATTCTGTGTAAAAGCTACAGAGGAGCTGACTCACCTTTAAGCTGGTAGTGGAGGTTGTCCTAGAGCTGAACTGACATCTGTGTAAAAGGGAGAGCTGACACAGAGGGACAGACACCAGCTGATGCTGACTGTGCTGTGTTACACCTCACACCTCTGTATCCATGATGCCAGCAAGTTGTATAAAATCACACACTTGAGACATTACACAGACTCTGTGTGGTTCAGTGTAAACAACCAAAGGTGGCGTATTCTAGGGTCTTAAGTCTAATATAGTGCAGTCTCTGTGTAAAAGGGGCTTAAAGTTTCTGCCTCTACCTCAGTACAATGCAGGTATTTAGTTTGTGGTCTTCAATGAAATAGCATTTGTAACCTTCAACATCCCTCTCCAGAAGCAGGGACCAGCCATACTGAATAATCCACAGAACACAGTTTTCAATAGGACTGTTTCCTTGTACAAGATAGTTCCAGTATCTGTACTTGTGTCTGTGGTGCTGAATGTGTTATTGTATTGTGCTGAGGAGACTTCTTCAGTAACATTAGTCCATAGAAAAGAGTTGTCACTACTTCAGGTTTCATTTTGGTTTGTGGAGTACTTTGATAATGTATTCACTTAGAGTGAAACGATGAATGCACACAGGAACAGCACATGACCTTCTGTTAGTGTGTTGATAGCTATAGCCTGTGCCGGTCAGCAATAATGGGAAAATTGTAAAAACATATTTGTTATAACTTGTAGCTCTAAGTTTTCCACACTCATATTTTAGTGTTGTGTTATTAATTGTAAAATTGTGATGTGTCTGTGCTGCCAAAAATGGTCAACACCACTTAGATCAGAAAGGTGTGGGGGAGGGGTTTTCTGATGCAGTCCCACTTCATCACGGCCTCTATGTTTTTTATCCAGTTTGTTTCTCCTTCACTGACTGAGCTCCGATCTGTCCAATGTGATTCAGTGCTGACTTAGCTTTGGAAAATCATTCCGCCATTAGATGCATTGGCCTTGTACAGTATCGGTGGCTTCATGTATAAAGTCAAGGATAATTCATTTTATTTCCTACACCCCAGTAATCAGCAGTGGGGTCATTGTATTTTTGAATTAACTTGACAAAGATGAGAAGAAGCTTTGGCATGACACCACTGCATTTTCCCAAGGCAGGATGGGGGGGGCTGCACATTCACACTGGGTTTTGGGGTCCACTGGGCTAAAGCCTTGTGGAATAATTTAATTGGTGTCTGTTTTTCTCTCATCAAATAGGTACCACTGAGCTGAACCAGGCTCTAATGCACATTGAATGCCTTTTGACTGAAACAATGTATTGGGCACTGACTGCCTCTATTCTCTTTAAAATTCAGATTTGAGCAAAGCATGAATTTTTATTTCATGTTGTATCTCCAGCCTCTTTAAATATAAATGCCATCTTGTCAGCAATGGATACGAAGTGTATGTCAAGCCCAATATTCTACATATGTTATTCTGTTTTCTTTGTTTCAGCAGACTCACAGTCAGCTGCCTTCTAGATATGGCAGACAGCTGTACCACTGTCAGCCTCAGAGAATCCTTTGAAATTTTTGCAGTTATTACAAATTAAATCCAGTACTGAAATCATTGAGTCCAAGGCCCTGCCACACAAGGCCTCTAAAACATCATCCTCGTGTAGGGTTTTAGTCTGTGCCTTTGAATTCATTATAACCAAACCATGCTTAATTTTCTTCCTCCCCTGAGAGCCATTAGCGTCTGTGACATCAAACTGGTGGAACGATGAAATACGAGTGGCAGGTACGCTCCATCTATCTTCCCTCCCCACTGGGTGAGCCAGGGCTTCCTGTGTGTAGTTGGTTTGAAGAGTCTTTGCCACACAAGAGCCCAGCAAGCCATGTTGGCTAGATGCTGTGGCTGCCACAGATGCAGTCTGGGTAAACCTCTGAAGACCTTTATCAGCACTTTTTTAGCTCAGCTTGTCAGAGATGCTAGAAAAACAGTTTGATTTGAGGAGGTGATGTACGTATCCCCCTAAGCCAGCACAGGTTAGGAGGTTTAATCATTTCAAGCAGTGGTTAAAGTAGCACAGGGAGGTACAGGATGAATTATGTAGCAAACAAGTGGATGACAGGCAGAAGGAAGAAAATGAAGAAGTTCTGCTAGGGGTCTTTGAAAGGATACTTTTTTTTAAAATTCAGTTTCATCTTTATGAGTGGGTCTTTCATATGGACTCCATTTCCTTTATATTTCCTATATTTACTCTGGTGGTAATAAATTATTTTACTAACACTGTCATTACTTCTGAGTTGTCCATGAAGCTCAACTTTTTCCTGAAAGTCAAGAAGCAGTGGAACGTAACAAGACGTTTCATCCAGTGTCTTCTTTTAGCCCTTTCCACAGCAGGAACCTCCTGTAATGTAACATGCATCCATTGTCAGAGGTTCTACCTTATTTCCACTGTTGTCCATCTATTTTGGGAATGAGTTCCTGAAACTAAACCTGTACTTTAAGTTACGTTAACTTAAGTTTAGGCTGAAGTTCTACCAGCAGAGCATGATGGAATATATACAGCGTAAATAAAAGGATACCTGTTTAAAACACACCATATGTAAGGTGTTGAAATGTTTTGGTTTTTCTTGAATGTGTGAGCTGGGCTTATTTATATTTACTGATTCAAATGCTCACTGAATGGGAGACACTCACAAACACTGGATGTTCAGAGATACAAGGACTTTCACCCAGAATTCTTCAGAGCAAAGTGGGGTGACAGTCCTTTTCAGCAGCGCAGGCCAGCTTCAATTTGCAAGAGATGAGAGAAGAGCATGGGCAGACACGACCGACAGTGAAACAGAACACCATGTTGATTTAAGCTGACAGGCAGAAAGCTTAAAACGTAGCTTTTTTACACAAATGCCCTCCATCATTTCTAATCTAGAGCCTTGAGTGTATGCTATCTTAAAATGATTCAGGTTACTGGAAGACAAGGACAGTTGGCCCTGCACAGTGAGAGGTGTCTGCATTACAACTCTTTGTCATAAGCTGCTGTACAAAGTGCTGCTGTTATGCTCAAAAACTCAAGCTCATTATCTCACACTAAATCTATCATTTCTTGTTCTTTATTTAAAAAAAATTTTTTTAGATCAGTTACTCTGCTTTGTAAGGAGAGAAATCATCATTTCATCTGTTTCATGTGAAGCCCTTCCGGCAATGCACATTTGTGCAGAAAAGAGAAAGGACAAGCAGTACCACAAATGTATCTAAATTTAGATTGCTGAAAGGAAAAGGCATAATTCTTTTAATTAAGTCAGCACTAATCCAGTGAATTGGCCCTCTGTGTTTTCACCCACCTACCACGTTACATGAGATATCCTTCATTGTCTCAAGGTGTGTTGACAGTGGTCCTTAATTCTGTAGGTATTTATGAGGGTACAATCTATCTGCTTCCTTTGCCTCTGGGAAACATACTTTCTGAAGGTTAATAAACAACCCTGCATATCCCAGGCCCTGAGATCATTTATCAGATTGCGATCTCTTACAGACTCTGAGAGTGGCATGCCGTTTTATCATTTTAACAACGACGGCTAAAAGTGCCTCAAGAAGTCTGCCTAATAGGTTATTTTGTTATATGATTTCGTTATCAGATATTTTTTCCCTTGCTGGCCTGGTCTAGGTTGCTGTGTAGTAACAGCCCTGAATCCCTAATGAATAGTCACATTAATGTCCCTGGAGCAGGCGAAGAAATAATAGAGTCCTCCCTGGGCAGTAGTGCTAGCCATGTCCCATCTATTTCTATGGCACAAGCTGTGGCCCTGCTATTTTTTTTTTTTTTTTGTTACTGTAATGCAACTCTGTCCTGCCTATTTTTGTAACTGATTTAGAGAGCCTATCCGTCTCAGCAGCGCATGTTTGTGTGTTTATCACAATCTCTTTGACAGCTGTCACTCTCATTCTCAGAGTCACCAAGAAGCAGCAGTAACAGCTTCACTCCTCTTTACTCTGTTTGAGGTATTTCTAGGAATAATGGTATGCAAAGGTGGGACATGGGTGGAGTCAAAAATTGTTCAAAAGTTTAAATGTGCTGAGCTCATGTCCTTTAGTTAACAAACTCTGGACTATAAAATAATAAAATAAATGTTTTCCATATGTTGAGTCTCATTGTTCTAACTGTTCACAGAACATTTAGGAAAAAAGACAAAAATGAAAAAGTGACTTCTGGTCATTTTTGTTGCAAGTCAGTTTTATTTATAAATCAAATCATAAGAAATTATCTCATACAGAACAGGTCCAGATTAATAAGATGAATTCACCAAGTCTGGGAATTGTTTATCCTAACTTAGCACAAAGATTGAAAACATGAAGAAACTGGAAACCTGTCACCTTTCAACAGTTCCAGAGCTGCTCTAAATATAAACTTATGGTTCTTGGTTGATACATTTCTTTTTTTTACAAGGTTCAGTAAACAACATAGAACATGTAAATTAAGAATGTCTCGGACTTAGTTGTGTACTGAGTGGGTAGGTTGGGTAGGTTTTGAATGACTTACATCATGTGTCTTCTTTGTGTGTGTGTTTATGCATGTGTGTGGGTGTCTCAGGTTGTTTGGTGTGACAGGGAACTGTGCAGCCTGCAGCAAGCTAATTCCTGCCTTCGAGATGGTCATGAGGGCCAAGGAGAACGTCTACCACCTGGACTGCTTTGCATGCCAGCTCTGTAATCAGAGGTAAGTGATTGGACCACACACCTGCTCCATACCTGTGTCCAGACAGACGGCTTGTCAGAGAAGCGAGATCGCAGCATAGTGAATCCCAAGTGCTGCTTAGACTTGAAGAAAAAGCCCACACCCGAGAATTATCACTGTGACCGAACCAGTGAATAAATAAACACATGTGAGACATCTGAGGCCTGAGGGCCACCTGCTCCACCTCCACCCTGTAAACAGGATGTGGTCAGTGGTGTCAGGACACTGCTCATCACTGCAGCACCAGAACAGGAGCAGTTTGGAGACACTGAACTCAGTGATAGGAAAACCTTTTTCAAGATTTTTAACCATTTTTAACCATTATGGTGGTCCTACAATGACTTCACTGGCAACACATCTACTTTTGGTGATGAGAATATTCAGTATTTGTTAAAACCTGTGCTGCATCCATAGTTAGTGGTTGTGGCCTGAACTCTTAATAGTTTGAGTGCTTGCAGTGTTTTGTCCACCCCTATATAAATACATAAATTTTATTTAATACTTAATGGACAGTACCCTCATAACTACCGTACATGAGATTGCAGAAAGTTTCTAATGCAACAACAAGACACAGTCCCTCACAAACTGTACAAATGGAGGTGACAAAGTGCATTTTCAGAAAAACTCTCATCAAAAGGCCCTTCAGATGATATTAGAAGACTCCAGAATGCTGTGATGGAGGCAGTGTGAAGACTTACTGGGAACATTACTGGAGCTAATGAACAAACCAGAATGTTATCAAATGTTTTTGAAGGTTACAACTATCCAAAACAAAGCCTCAGGGGAACATTAGGAAGGTTATGTGTTGGCTTGGTTCCTGTGTCTCTCTCATTTTTTTCCCAAACTCAACTTTGTTGCAGACACAGGCACCCACACACACTAAGCAGACACATTGTGCATGCTAAAGGCAAAGGACCTGGTTACGCACAATTAGCACTCGGTTATTGTCTTGCCACTTCAGCCGGCTGCACCAGACAGTCTCTCCTAATGGAAGAAGTCAGGTAATCTTCATCAGCCAGGCCCAGGCAGGCCAACTCTGCTCTCTCACATTAAAACCCATTTAAGCACGAGCAAATCTTTCTTTTTACATTAGGGCAGTTGCTGAACTGTTGAATAAAATCGACGTTAGTGTGTTTCACGTGGTCCGCTGTGGCTCTGCAAACACAGTTCAGATGTCCATCACAATTTCATCAGGACCTGGCTAAGATTTATCATGTGGCAGTGGCTTTAATTGAAGCTGTTCCTCACCTCTGACTTTTATTTCTTTAAGATACCTGTGCAGAAATATACATTCACAGGATCCCTTGTGTTCTGGAGGAACAGCATAGCTAAAAAAAAGTAGCTGAAATAAGAAATGAAAACAGTTCTCAGAATAACAGCCTGGTGGCAGGCTGTTGTTCTGCTTCATCTCTGAAGCAACTGATGTCTGTCTTTTAGAAGATTTAGGATTCAGAGTAGTTAGAATTCTGAGTGATGACCACCACATTACTAAATAAGTCCAGTCTTGGTGGGTTTCTCAACATTAATAGAATGACCTTTACACATTTTCTCAGGCTCAGCCTGTGATCTATCAGGAGATCTCACTTAAGATTCCCTGAATAGTTTCTCATCATCTCGTTGCAGCTGTCCTGGAAATGGGCTTCTGTTCTTTGTCTGGCATACCGATCTGCCGCCTCATTCATCTATACCAGCTCTGCCCCCTCTTGTTTCCCAGCCTCAAACAAACATGAAAACCCGACTCCCTTCCCCCACGGGCCCTTCGATAAAGCAATCTAATCCATCTAACAAATGGCCCAGAGATTTCTCTGTGGAACATTGTCATAAAATGTGAAATCTGATAAACAGAGCAGGCAATCACGAGGTCACAAAGGGTCACACAGTGTAATTATCCATTGCTCCTGCAGGTCACCCACAGCCCATGTTGGCGTTTGAAGGTTGAATTGCTACAACCGAGCATGAACATACAGCTACCCCCACCACACACACACACACACTCTCCCTCATGCATCTATCCAGCTTTGGGTAGCTTTTAGGGTATGTCCACACCACTGTATCACACAGAGCAGGGACATGAAATGGTAGGACTGTCCAGGTCAGGTTGGACATGTCACTGCAATCATGACCTGTGACCTCTCTCTTTTTCTTTGTCATCATCACCATCAAATTGTCACCTTCTTTTTCTTGCCATGAAAGAAGACTTCAGAGTGGAATAAATGGAACAGTCTAACCAGTTATCTTTCTTGTGTATCTACCAGAGCGCAAAAGGCTTTCCCCCTCTTTTTTCACCCTATGCATGACTTTGAAATGGTATCAAGCTGAGGGGAGTGAATAGCTCTGTCCCTGGTCTATCAGTGAAAATATAGGATCTTACATTGGCTCTGATTGCTCATGTCTGCAACCACTGTGGCCTTACTCTGTTAAACTGGACATAAATCTACCGCCGTGACCTTCCCACCAGTCAGACCTGTTATTTTCCTACCTGAGCTGGGGAAAGGAAGCGCCACTGTGGTCTTAGAGCCAAAGGTGCTACAAGCTGGTTTTGAGGAGAGGGGATGTGTTGGTGAGGGTGGGGGTGTTGGGAATAGGAAAGTGATATGAGACTCCATCCAGCAAGCAGTTAGCCACAGATCAGCCCTGGGGGACAGCTAATCGATAGGGCTGTCGTCCAGCCTCATCATCTAGCCAGTGCTGGCCCAATTTCCCCCTGATGAGCTGGAGGCCACAGTCTAGGGAGGCTGGAGGAAGGTTAGAGTAGAGGGGAGAAGAGGAGAGCAGGATGGGTGACAGTGCAGGGGAAGGTCAGTGCTGATATAGGGAGGAGGCTCCATACTGGAGCTTTGGAGGGGAAAAACTGACACCAATTGGATTCAGAACAGCTAAGTTCAACAACTGGTGCCTTGTATGTCGTGAGTTAGGCTTGTTAGACAGGGGCCTAATAGGCAATAAGGGACACAGTTGTCACTTTGTGTATGATTGGTGTTGAGGACTCAGAGTCTGTGCAGCCAGCCTAGGAGAGAACACAATTCAACTACATAATCCTACACTATGGAGAAAAACGTAAAAAAATAAAAACAAATTAGATATAAATAAATGTCAGTTTTTCCTGGGGATGACAGAATCTGTTTCAACCAAGAGCCAATTCAAAATGCCCAAATGCTCAAAAGATCCTAGCTGTGTACCACTGAATTTTAAGACTCTCCGCATCAACTTGTAGTGTGCATGTTATTAGTCTAGATTGTAGCTGGATTTCTGTAGGGGCTGCCTTTTTCAAAGGAAGAACCTCTGGAAGGCAATAACCTTGCTAAACCTAGTGAAATGTGAGGCAGCATTTAAATCAGATTTACAATGTGTCTACATCAAAGGTGTTTTTCATTCATCTGTCTCATTTGTGTCAGTCCAGCTGTATACACAGGTCACAGAACAACTCACCTTTTACTTGCATTATAAATACAAGCTGAGATATATTTTTATGTTCCAAGTCCATGTCCCTGGGTTGTATGAGTGTAAGTACAGTGATTGCATATTTGGGTACCGAGTGCTTCGCAAATGTGGGTCTCTCATGCCACTGTCTCATAACTGAATGTAGATTCTTCTATGGAGTTTATACTGTGGTAGGGTCATACCAAGGTGCAGAAGGTGCAAGAGGCTAACATGATGGCTTCAAACCTGACATCTGTGAGTGCTAAGATAACAGAAACAATAAAACACAACAGCAGTGAATGTTTAACTCCAAAGATGGAGACAGAATGAATAAAAAATGTCAATCTCCTCCTTTTCCAAATGTGAAATTATATTCACTACATTACATTCCCCAAAGAAAATCTCATCTTCAGCACGTCCTTGTGCTGCCACTGTCTGGTTACCCAGCAGCAATCTGCCAGAGAAGATTTACAACACACTGTTACAATTAAGCATCAGTGTCATAGGGCCAAGTGTTTCTGAACCTGTATGCATCCTAACAGTAATTAGATTTGGTGCAGTTGAGACTATTTTCGCTCTTTGACAATCTCCCTGTTTCTTCATTTGAGTGGAAAGTGAATACTCTAGTTAACACGAGCCCCCGAGGCAAATAGCTGGCATCGCAATACATCTTTTAAGTGTGTGCCTGTGGAAGCCATTCTTTCTCTTCCTACAACAATAGGTCTCTAAAGACTCATTAGTCACAGTCACCTCTAAGTAAAGGAAGGAAGATGGAGGGAAGAAACTGAAGGCAGCAAAGGTAGAGGGGAAGACAGCACTCACTGTAAACTTAGAAACCATGATTCGATTGCACACACTAATATTAGACATACTGTACTTGTGAGAGCAGATGTGATGTTTAGAGAGACCTTTAATGAAGGCGGTGCCATAGCTAGTTCTTGTGATGAGTAGCAGTGAGCAGCAACATGTGTATAGGTACAGGTAGGTGATGAAATAAAGGAAAAATCTGAGTAAAAAAGTGGAACATATGGTGAAAATTAGTGTGAAAATTATGTAAACCACATGGTCTTGATAGTCTCCAGATTTTAACCTAACTGCACACCTATATGAGATTTTGAAGAGGCATGTTACAGTGCCCGTATGCTTCAAATGAACTTGGATAGGCATTTGGCAGTTGGATAGGCATTTATGTGGAATTTTGAGAGGTCAGCAAAGCCCCCGGTTCAACAGCACTCAGGTATTATAATTATAAATGTTAACCTGCCAAATGCACATGTTAATGTTAGCCGTTTAACTATTAGCAGTTAGCCAATAGCCGCATTAGCCATCTGTTAACAAGATTGCGGTTAGCGGCTATAGCTAATAATGAAACGTTAATGTGAGAGCTAGACCGCAAACGTTATCAGTCCTGCCCCTCTGTAACATTAATAGACATTAATAGAGTGCAAATTAAAGCGGATACCACAATTATTTGTGTCTGAAAAGTGTTATGTTTCTCTTAAAGTCCCAGACTGGAGGTGAGAAAAGCCGACCAGCAAATAAACAGCCTTCCCTACCAACTCTATTTGATCAGCAGCAAAAATAGGGTGCCAAGTCCCCAAGCCCCCAGGGCTGTACCTGAGTACATTTGTATGGACAACCTAACCTCTCAGACAACTTAAAATTTTAGTATTGTAACAACCCCATAAGATATGTCATCCAAAAACATGTAAAGAGGTTTTTACTGTATCTGTTTTTAATGGCCACACTGCAGTGTGTGTGGCTTGAGAGCCTGCCACCATAAACTTAAATACACTAGGGCTGAGACATGTTTATGGAATAACAGCACACACTTTGAGACAGTCTCTCTCAAAAGCAGCTAAGGAGTATTTAGGTTAGCTCCAAACCTCTGAATCACTGAATCACTGCCCACAGCCAAGATCCCTCTGAAATTTTAAATAGATCTGGTGTTGCGTTCATTAAAAATGCCTGCCTCAGCTGGAAGAAAAAACCAACCAATCGCAGCTTTGCAGGTGGGATTAAAAAACAGGATGTCAACCTCCGTTGAAAATGTATGACTGAAGTATGACTGAAATCCAAACTGCAGGTTTTGCAACTGTGCAAAAAGACAACAACAACAACAAAAAAATGATGTAGGTCTACAGAGAAATGACTAACCACCTTTAAATCAACACACACACACACACACACACACATGCACACACACACACATATATATATACGATTTGAATAAAGAAAATATATTATTATTATTATTTATAAGTTATATTAAATTATATTATTCTGCATCTATAATTTTTTATCATTTCAGAAAAAAATTCAGAATCCAAACCTAATAAAATCTGCTGTATTTGTATATTTACATCTCTATCTCAGGCATACAACAAAATCCCACAGTCTTCATGGGCAGATGGATTTGTATTTGTATAGTGTTTTTGCAAATCTGCATGATATTCCTTCATACACAACAATTACAGACATACACATTTGTAAAAACATTAAATCATAATTAGATAAAAATAAGATAAGATCTCAAAAATTACTGGGTAAATGAAGACAATGTATGCCTCACCTTTTTATCAGAATATTTCCATTTATTCAGTTTATCACTCTGCACTGAAAGCTGCACACAGCAACACAAACACAAACAGTGGAAATACTGGGGCATTACAAGGTGTTTTATTAGACATGCCTGTGATGGGCTCAGTGTAATAGCCCCATCATAATTGGTGCACATATGTCACATATGCTGTTGACATTTCACCAAGCAGAAACAATTGGGCTATGGGTGAAATAATAGCAGGGAGGGATGAGAGGTGTGGGAAGAGGGAAGAAGGAGAGGAAGAGGATGACAAAGAGGGAGAGCTGGTACAAGTAGTGGAGAGAAGGTAAAAAAATAAAGGAGATAAAGCTAAAGTGGGAGTGAACATATCATTTAAACAGAACATATTTTGGAGTGGATGAATGAAACAGGCCTTTGCCTTGACTCAATCACTGTTTCAAACAGTGCAGATGATGGATGTGAGTCATCTATGTTTAGTTTGCTAATAAAGGTGTGAAGTGTCCTGGCATTAACCAGATATGTTAGACAAAAATTACACTGCAGGCTAAACGTTTCCATCTGCTGAAAAAAAAAAGCTGAATTAGGAGATGATCCTGCACAGTTGAGGAAAGAAAGCTACAACTCAGAAACAAAAAGTATAATTTTATAATTTATCAGAGTTCAGACAATTATTCACCTGTGTTATAAACTATGTCCAAGTCTCCAGTCAAAGCTGTCTCAGGGCAATAAGAAATATTTTCAAGACCTTTCATTTAAATTCCTTCTTGTTCAGATTTTTCAGATGATCTTTATAGTATAATGATGTATAAAGTATAATGTGAAGTGAAAGAGGCAAAAAACCTAATGAAGTCATGAGAGAAGAAGACTAAACATTACTCTTGTATTGGACACAATTGTGCTGAGGCCACTCTTCTCTTAGACAGAAAATATTACATTAAATGATATTCTATTCTATAAAGGGGTTTTAGCATCCACCCCCCTGGACTCACACTCTGCATGAAGGCTTTAAATTATAATTTTTAAACAATAAATATTAACAAAAAATTTATTACCCCTTGTTTTTAGGCTATAAGTCTCACTTCTGTAATTTTGGAGAAAACAGGTCAATATGTATTTGTCAGCCATGACAGAGAGAATTTTTTTTAAATTTAGCTTAAAAAACATTAGCTGGGTGAAGCTGATTTTATCAGCAGAGTTTACCTGATGAGTCATTCATTTCTAAAAGTACTGCAGGTTGGCAGGAAGGCATCCCTAAAATCCTACCTACTGTTATGTACTTTATCCTCATTTCATCCATTCCATCCGTTCATGAATTCAAAAAAGTACTTCAGCTTTACATCATATCTCGTTCAAAATAAATGTCATCTCTTCCTCAGAACATTTGGCTTTTTTCAAGAAACACACCATTCTCACTCTCAGTATTTTGTGCCAATACCTACGGTGTATTTGAATCCTGCTAATTGGTCCCAAGAGGATGTAACAAATCATTCTCTCAATCTGCCCTGCAGCCCTGAATAAATGCTACAAACAGCCTGAGCTCGTCAGGTACCTGAGTTGCATCTGCTGTGTGCAGCTCCCAGCACTGAACTCAGCAGTCTTGACATCCAGGGAAGTCAAACGGAGGCGAGACTCACTGTCCCCTTACCCCCACCCCAGCTCCACCTCCCCACTGGTAAACATTGGCACTGCTGCTTTCTGACCTTGTCCAACCTGCACTTTGGAGGAGATAAGCAGCCCTCAGGGCAATACAGCTGAGTTACCTCTCTTACATGTTCAACATAATCTCCACTTGGTGCTGTGCTGAAAGGTCAAGCGTAACTGTGGGCTCCCCTGGCTGGAGCAGGAAAGGATTGCCATGGTCAGTAAGGGGTAGGGGGATGGGGGTGGTTCTGTAGTAGCTGCAGGTGGAAAGGAACCCTGGCCTGAAACAGAGATAATTCCATTCGTATACACCAGAGCCCCTTCTCTACTCAAAGTAACCCCCACCCCCTAAGCCCTGTATTTCCCACCTTGTAATTGAGTGGACTGTTTCCTGGAGGAGAACTCCTCGTTTGCACACGGCACCGCTGCAGCTGAAGGGGGTTATGGTAGCTAAGGTAGAGATTCTTCACAATAGTCACAAAGCTGCTGCTGCAGCAGGCTGGGCCTGCTAGCCTACAGCTGAGTACTAATGATGAGATTCTGGCTTTGATGTTTATGTAAACCCCCACCCCCTCCTCTGTCTCTTTGTGTGGTGCAGGTTTTGTGTGGGAGACAAATTTTTCCTGAAGAACAACATGATCCTATGCCAGACAGACTACGAGGAGGGGCTGATGAAGGAGGGCTACGCTCCCCAGGTCCGCTGACCCTCATAGGCCAACATGGAGGAGGAGGAGGAGGAAGAGGAGGAGTGGGAGAAAGAGAGAGACTGAAGGAGAGCTTGCAATCACACAACAAAAAGCACTATTGCCTCCTGTTCATCTCCTGTCCCCCACATGTACATAACTAAGTGAGCCTCCCTGGGAGGGGACACATTCTGCTGTACAAAATAGCCATAGACACGCCAGTGTGGCAGGGAAAGGCCCTGGAAGCATACAACAAACTACAACTACGAAAAAAACTGTTTGTCTATTTCTTTGTTTGTGACTGATGGATGCTGCCTCTTTCCTTCTGGCCAATAAACGCCGGCCTTGTTGGAAAAAGAAAAATTAACCCACCCAAAACCAGACTTGTCTCACTTCATCTGGACAGACTGCATCCAACCTGACTGCATAGTCCAACAACTTCTACTTGAATCTAAAACACACTGAGGTATCGTCAATCGATGTAATTTTGAGATAAAGACCTTTTTACTGTATGATATCAGATTAAAAACACAGTGAATGTAAACTGAAGAGCGGCAAACATAATGCCTTTGGATGCTTGAGTTGTTGTTGTTGTTGTTGTTGTGTGTGTGTGTGTGTGTGTGTGTGTGTGTGTGTGTGTGTTTTAGGATCTCTCTTCAGGTTGAGGACTTATCTGCCATGCAGTCTCACAAGGCTTGGTCTGGTCCATGTAATGCTTTCAGGACTTTAGGGTTCCACAGCTGATCACAAGGATTTCAACATGCCAATAGTTGCTAACATTATGACATAATCAGTGCTTTTCTTTTGTCAGATGAAATTTCTCTCTACATTAATATACTTGAGGTACTTGAGGTAAAAGTGTGATTGGCTGTTGAGATTGGCTGTGAATGTCAATGAAAAGACTATTTCTCATCAAAGTAAGTGGCTTTTGAAAACAATAAAGCTGCTCTAATCAGCATTTGTTAATAAATTAACAATGGATAAAATGACATCTATTTTCTAATGTAAAAGGCATCCCTGGTAGTGAAACTACAGATTATCATAAAATAATTTCCCCATTGTGGGACTACCACAATGGGGAAATTTACATCATCATCTAACTCTCAGCTCTGAGCTTTTCAGCCAAACCAAGAGTTAGCAAGTAGCTGGTGAAGAAAGTGGAGTACGGTGCAGCTAAGGAGCCAGATACTTTTCACAGGAGTTGTTGGAGACAAAACCAGACTAAAAGGAGGATTGGATGGACATTCACCAGGTGGAGACAAACAGCTCCAGTGAGATGCTAAAGTTGCTCTTTGTCTGCTGGATGTGTAAATAGGAAACTGTTTGCCCCATGCTGATAGTATATTATGTCAGAAGTTATGTTTTTAATTTGTTCTGCAGCCCCCAAGTGGCCAAAAAACAAACAAACAAACAATTAAACAATTAAAGTAGCTTTAAATGTTCTGGACCAGACTTAATGCCTGCAGAAAAACACCTGGCTATGTGAGACCTTTCAGGTGGTGACAAGAGTCAGGTCAATTCCTGAAATGCATTCCATCAGAACTACTTTCAGCAGTATCTGGGCAGCCTGGGTTTGGACTGTGACTACAGGCTCTGTTCTTGTGAAGACAGGCTGTGTATTTTTTGCTGAAACAGACTTTTTGTATTTATTAAAATCTTGCTTTCACAGCGGTCAAACTGAAATATGGAGAGATTCGCATGGAGGCAAGTTGTTGTAGTGGTTGTAGGGGTGTAGGGATCAGTCTGGGTTGGTTACTTTTTGTACACTATTTATTTGATAAACATTCAGTGCACCACCAGTTGTCCATAATTTGGTTGTTTGACATGCTGGTACTTGAATCTAATCAGTGATTTCTCAATCACCGGCTTAATGTTGAGGAAGGCTCTGTAATTTTCCACACAGCTTTGGGTTCATTTAACTGGCCAGTCAATGGTTCCCTGCTGTAGAGGAGTTTCATCCTCTTCAAACAAACAAACCATTGATATTTCTGTATTAAATATCAGCTTGTGACAGTGCTCTGCACCATTTCTTAGCTGGAAAAGATCCTTCTCTAATTTGTAAATTATGGGTGTACATAAAAGAAATATTCACTTTTGCTTGCTGTTGTACAATGATTTCTTTTTATGTGTCATCCAGCATGAGATGTTTATTTTTAGGACAACACTTGTAAATACTGTAATTGTAATAATTTTAAGCACAAATGTAATACAGTTTTATTGTGTTAACAGTGAGTGTGGTGTCTTTTTTCTGACATTCTTATAAGTTTGACTGTTTTTTCAATGATTGTAAGACAGAGTTTCATATCTGAAGAGAGTCTGCTTTTATACTTCTATGTTTACTGAATCAACTAAAGCTAAATGTCTCACACAAGAGCAGAACATTACCAATCCACCACCAGAGTAAGCCAGCAAAGCATGTTGCAGTCTATGACATATGACTAAAAGTAAAGATAATTTCCTCAGTTTATTGTCTCTGGTGCTTGTAAAATGTCCTTCTTAGTTTTGCTAAAATGAAAGGGAGCTCACAGAGCCTCAGAGTAAAGATCCTTGGTTTCAGGGTTGAAATTTTCCATTCAAATAAGATATTTGCACATTTTTCAAATTCATCTTTTGTTCAGCTCAAAATACACAATAGGCTTTCTTCTTGACAGAGTTAAAAGTGGATTTTCTATTTTGGTGCTGTCATGTGTCTCACATGGAACAAGAGAAAAGCCAACACTTCATTCATACTTTGCCATTAGCAGACGAAGAGGCACCATCTATCTCCTCATGGGTTATTTCAACTAATTACCTGGATTTCAATTTAGAATCATCTGGGATGTCGAGGTAAAACATTTGGATTAAAGTTATTGCTCTCATTAGTGAGGTGCTTCTAAAGTGCCCTGTGAAGTTTGTCGACACCACATTACAGAGCATAATATCCAGGCCAATTAAGCTAATTGAATTTCCTTATCCACAGACACAAAGAAGAGAGAGAAACTCTTTGATTAGGCACAAGCTGTTGAAAGTCCTTTAGTAGATGAAAACACTCAGAGTAGATGGAGATTACAGTATAGTCAAATTAAAAGAGTGTGGCAACCATTGAGAGGAATTCTCACAAACTGCAGACATGTGTCATGTATTATTATGGCTCAGCTGCCCTGGATTCAGATGTTAACCCCTGAGTCCTGCTGCTAATAATGTGACATCGTTACTGCTATGTTGTCTGTGGCCAAAGGGATGATGCAACACAATGTGATGACCCTCTGCACCATTACAACATATGCAAATAAATGCAGGTGATGTTTGAGCAAATGTATGTCTTTTGTTGGCCCAGGAGAAGTTTACCATAGAATACTATAAGCATTTACCAATCTATAACAGATGAACTGAGCATTACGGTAGAAACAGTGTTTTCAATACTGGTTCATGGAAGGTAGAGTTAACAGTTTGAGAATGAGGCTACCAATAGCCACTATGTTATGATTTAAAAATGTTATTTTTAAATCATATGGAGGAATTTTTAAACCATGACTGTCATGTACTCTGGAGAAGCTGGGAACATGTCTCCACCACTTTTTGAAATGGCTGGTTTTGTACCCATCACTTTTTGAAAGCTTAATTTGTTTTTGTTTTTAATTCTGAAAAATAGCTTAACTAACAAATGAGAACGGTCTGAGAAAGCTTTACACTAAGTAGTTGTAATCAACAACTGTATAGTGTCCAGAGAAGCTAAGGTTGCAGCATAATAGTGTTGGAGGGCCGTGTTCTGCTTTCGTTGCTGCAGAGGAAAGCTTCTGATTATGAATGCCACCACAATGTCTCACTACCATCTTTCATCAACACAGCGATCCAAGCCGCAAAGGCTGGTATACAAGCCAGGCTAAGTTAGCCTTGGGCCACACCACCTACCTCACCTGTGCATGATGGTCTCACCTGAACTGCTGCAGTTCACACACAAGAGTGTGTCCATGCTGCCAGTCCAAACCTTAATCTAAAGAAACCAGTGTACTCTCAACTACAGTTCAAGCCAAAAAGCTAGAAAATGTAACAATGTTCTTACATATCAACCTGTACCTAAACTTTGCACTTTACACACAGAATTAATCATGAGTGGATGAACTTAACCCATGAACTCTTATGAACTCTGTATCTGTAACGTTAAATAAAAAGTATCACCGGCATTGAAACAACAAGACAGTTTAACCTAACAATTGAAGAGATTGACTTATGTGTAGCTTAACTAACGTTGTTAACATTATTCCTTCAGCTGTTTTCAGATGCACTGCATAGGTCACAGCACAGGTGAACAGTGCTATGTACTCCTTTTGCCCCTGGTCTTGGACCTGGAAAGTCCACATTCTCCAAGACTCTGTAATCCAGAGTCTTGGCAGGGGTGTTGTTATCTGCTGCACGGGTTTTACTATCCATCTCTAAGAGGTGGTACAAGCTGTAGTGATCCTGTTTACCTCTTCTCACACTCTTGGGATCCAATACTTGTTTCATATTTGCACTAGAATGTCTCTCATGCATGAAGGCATCACCTGATCATGACTGTGTTTGATCAGCATTTTGGATAGTGATTGGAGGAAAGGACCCATGGATGCTGCTCACTTAAGGATGAAGTTCATCATGTTTTGTCCAGCTTTCTTTGCATCTATTTTTCTTTGGAAACCTTGATTTGGTGTTTCCAAAATCAATTGTCTTTCAACCTCTGACAGACCCTTAGTTGACAGCTCTCCTTGTTTCCTTTCCTTTGAGTGAGAGTTGTGGATGAATTGTTTGATCCAGGCTGACTCAGAATTCAGTTTTAAGTTTACTGTAATTCTCTTGAATAACTTGAATAGGATCCTTGTGATGTCTCTTCTGTGTTCCTGGACTCTGACAGTGGTAAACCTCTGCTCAGCTTTTATCTGGCCTTCACAGAGCTCTCCATCAGATGGCTCTGGCTGCACTGCTGAACTTGCGAATGAGGGCCCTGATTACCAGAGTTCCTCTTCTTTCAGTTTTGAGGCTGTCTGACTTCTTTCTTGTTTAAGAGATACAATGATGTGATGTATAAAGATTATGTGACTATTTTCAGCATAGAACATGCAAAGAGATCCCAGATACTGAACACTGAAACTAGACACACTAACAGAACAGACAGCCATGTGCCTCAGGTTCCAGGGTGAAGTCAGAGCCCCCTTGCACTTCAGACGAATTTGTGGTCCACTCAGAGTATTTATGTTGCTGTAAGCAAAGATAATTTAGTGGGCCTGGGAGTGGAACACAGACTCAGGTGGCAAGTTTATCTGGATTTACCGTAAAAGGAAGTTGAACCAGAGCAGGTAAGTTTAAGGCTGTAAAATGAATGAGGTGAGCAGGTGAGGAGGGGCAGAGCAATGACTGCCTTCAAGAAGGAAGAGTTGGACACAACAGTGGTTTTTGCATAAAACAGTAAACCTTTGGCCTTTCATTCACACAACAACAGCATTTTGGGGCCTAAAAATGCAAACTTTTAAAACGAGGTTCCAGAGTGTAATCTTTTGAAAATCGAATAGCTATGTGCGAAGAGAGAAACAACAACAGCAATGGTGGACTATTTAGCTTTGTTTGTGCTGCAGACTCATCAAGTTACATCACCACCTACCGGCCAAGGAGGAGGCCAAGAGCAGCTGGGGGGTGGGGGGCAGAGTAGCAAGATGGAGATGGCTGGGCTTAAAATGAGCAATAGGTAGGCAGGCAGTCAGACAGGGAATGATCCTGGAGCACAAGAGAAAAAATAGTTAGGAAAAGGCAACTCAGAAGGAAGTAACAAAACTAGAGAACTCACTAGAAAACTGACCTGAACTGAAAAGAAGACTGAACAATCTGACTGGAAAGCTGGATTTAAGTAAGTACTGCAGAACTGATGGGATAATGAGGAGCAGGTGCACTGGCTGCATTCAGGATAGCAGAGCTTTCAACAGAGTTTCAACAACGTCAATCTCAAAATTTTGCTTTTTATTGTCATTATTCTGGAGGATAGACTTGTACATATATATTAGATTTCCTCTTCTGATTCTTGCAGGCCTTTCAGGTCTATACACAGTTAATAGCATTACCACTTACAGTACACAAACCAATCCAATTCAATCCGTTAGCCTCATAGGAATACAGATATGTCAATAATGCAGTGAACCACATTGAATATTTATTCTGCCTACAAGTTACAAGTTACTTGTGTCTGAGCTAAAGTCAGCTCCCTCTTACTCTCTTGTGTCTGTCTGAGATTTGGGGTTTTCCGTTACAAAAGCACTCAGCTTTACCAAAGGGAAGGCTGAACTGGGAGGCACAATGCTGTGTTTTATTTAAAACTCTTTATTACAATATAAACCACTCACAGCTCAGCAGGGCCATGAGCCATGGGGCTATGAGATGTGCACTCCTCTCCCTCCAGAAGAAAAGAAATAAACATCAAAGTAGAAGATACCCTGTGAAAAGTAAAGAAATTGAAAAAGCAACAAAGTCAGCTGTGTCCCTGGCAGCTACAGTGAGCTGACAAAGCACAAAAAAAACAGAGAGCCCAAGCTCTCCCACATTAGGGTCCATAGTCATTAAGACCATTTAGAAAAAGCATTAACTGCCAGGCTGTGTATCGTTAGCGTCTTCATCCCTGTGTCACAGCTGACCCTGGAGTAAGCATTGGGTGTGCAGTTAGCCCTGCTCTCCTTTGCCAAACTGCTCCAGGGGCAAAAATAATGATCTTCACAGACATGCCAATGCTATCTGAACCAGATAACACTGCTTTAATGACTCCTTATCCTTTGGCCCTTTCAAGGAGATGGGCGCCCTGGCAAATATATTCCCGATGTTGGGTCATTAACTCTTTATTGCAGGGATAATGGACTTTTGTATTTTTGGTCTGATTTGAGTGTAGTACCCAACTGAGTACAACCCTTTGAAAGATTAGTCAGCCCTGAGTAACATTGCACAACACTCAGGTCACCATTACTGATTCACCAGTCAAAACCAATTATGACATTTGCTCTATAAAAAGAAAAGACAAACATCAAATGAATATAGTATTGTCTGGATAATGACTGTGAAGTTCATTCACTAGACTCACTTTTGCACCAGTTATTTTGAGGCCTTAGTGTCAGTCACAGTAGAGGAGGGGAGCAGGGAGCAGTAAATTCCATACTATGTTCTTTAGTTTTATAAGTAATACTCAAAGTTAACTATGGTATTAGGAATGCAGCTGCTGCTACACCTCAGCCATGGTTGTCAAACATCCCTGACTGAGGTGTAGAGAAATGCCATGCTTAATTTAATATGGATATTTGTGGCCCCCACAGAGTGTGTCCCGCTAAATCTGCTGATCCCCTGAGCTTTATTCTGCCACTACTCAACCAGGTCTGTGATAAGGTATCTTCAAAACTAGTAGCTGTATTTATGTGAAATTTTCCAAATGATGAAAAAAAGTACACAAGTGATACATAAGATTTAAAGATTTAATGAATAGACGGAGGATAAATCCCAATGTTGTTAATGATTCCTGACCTGTCAGTAGTACAACATTTGACCTTCAACACAACAAACAAATACTAGAACACAGTTCCCTTCATATATTTATTTAGGTTACCATCAGGCACATCATTTCACACACACACAAATGTCTCACAAATACATTTTTAGATTGCTTTTAAAGTTGTTGAGTAGGTTCATGCTCACAATAAGATGAAACTTATGTTGTTTCCTTTAAAGCCACTGTGTGGCCAAAGTGTAAATGTGCAGTGACGGCACCTGAGAGTGTCATACTAGTTGCAATGCCCCTGCAGTGTAGTAGCAGTGAGAACGCAGCATCCTCTGACTGTGCTCCAGTCTCATAAAATCCAACATACTTTTCTCTTTTCTGCCACCAGGTGTCGTTGCAAAGTTGGCTCCTCATCACTTTTCTACGTTGATGCAGAGAAGAAACCCAAAGCAGCTTGTATATTGTCTCACTGTATTTCATATTATACAGGCACTGCACTGAATAAATAATCCTAATGTTTGACATAGGCTTTCAGACATTCAGTCAAAGATGTATTAATCATGGTTAACACAGTACCACACGTTAAGGAAATATTAAACACTATGTTCTTTGTGAACACTTATTTGTCACTCACACACAGTGTGATATATCACACTCCTCTGTCATTAAGTTATATTTATGTTGACTTTGTCAGACGATTGAAGTTATAAAACAGCCATTAACTAATTTTATAAGCAACCACCATGCAATTATTACTGTTGAGGCCCGCTCTAATTCTGTGTGTTTCTATCTGCTCTGATGTCTGACATCAAAAACACAAACGCATGTAAATGAGAATAAATATATTGTTAACTCGGCTGCATTAGAACACAATGGAGGTGACCACAAAGAGGACAGATGGAAGGTGGGAAAGAATAGACAGAGATAGTTATTCATATTTGAACAAACAGTAACAGTCCTACTATCAGTGTGGCTGTTAGAGCCCTGTCACACTGGGAAGAGGCACAGCAAAATGTATTTGCATGCTCTTGTGAAGGAAAGTGGTTTTTGACTATGGGAGCCCTTAACTGGTTAACTGGACAATAAGACAATAAGTGAAAATATCTGTATTTCTTATTATATCAGGGATTAAGGTTATATATAACTGCATGATGCAATACAGCCAATATGATTTCTTCCTCCATTCTGGACCCTTCACTTCTCAGACTGCAGTTGCTCAAGGATGCAAATTCACTCTTCTCAGAGTTCACCAGAGTTTAACTCTGCAAAAGCACAAGACGAATGATGCCATGACTGAGCTCTAAGAATAGCAAAGTTGTTCACTCTGTCAAACATGTATGTCTAGTAGCTGTAATGAACAGTGAACACAGTCTTCCAGCTTGCTAGAAGGGTCTTTGAATTTTAAATTTGATCAGATTGCCTACCCACTTGCTATTGTTTAAATACATTCTACAAAGGTTCTTCAATAGATTACATTTGTAATGTTGTGTAATTATCTGACTACTATTTATAGTTGAACATTGTGTATCATAGCGTCTCTTCAGAAAAGACAACTAGCTCATTATTGACATTCTAGATAGAAAAAAATGTCAATGTCTCTGAATCAATTAGCAGCCCATTGATTGTGTAGTTGCATCTCAAACACATGTTCGAGTACTAATCTGACCCAGTCAACTGATTTTCTATTCAGAAGGCATTAAGCAAGTTATCACCACTGAGGAATCTGCCGTTAGCCTCGCTGCAGTCAGGATTCTGCAGCCATTCAGCTTCCTGGGTCTCAGAAATCTTTATTTTGATGTAGCAGGTTAATCTCTAGCAGATGCCCTTTTAGGCCTCAGTCTGCCATCTCAACCATGCAAGGAAAATTACTGCAATCCACCCACTCACACACAGCACAGCTGACCAGCAGAGGCCAGGCACTGCAATGCTATTTTAAGTGTCTCAGTGATAAAAGTCAACCTCTAGTGGTGCTAAGAGAAATATTAATGTTCTTTTCAGATGGCTCCGCTGATGTCAATACTATCGTATCTCAAACACTGAGAACTTGTTTGTTTGTTCAGATATGATTCATGTTGAATCAAAAGAAGCAGCTGAAGCTGTAGTGTGTTTACTGAATCAAACATCCAATCTGGTCATGCTGCTTCGATACGAAGGTGGGGGTTCGCCTTCTCTCTTTCTTCCAGTTAGTAACAGAGATCTGTGGATTTCTGTTTGTTTGTTGCCCTGGTTTCTCCCACTGCCAGTGTCACAGCAATCAAAGCTGGATGCACTCAGAACAGGGGGAAACGGTGCCACCCTTTCCATTCTCCGTCGCCGGCACACAGACACTGTGTGTTTACGATGTGCTGTTTTCATATGACCTAATCTCAAACAAATTGGAAAGATGATTGTCATCTGCAGGGGGGCATGAGCTGCATTATTCTCAACAATAACCTTCAGAAAACCTTTCAGGAGGAAAAAAGAAAAAAAAATCAAGAGGCGGATTATTCAAAAGGCAATTTTCACCCAGCTCATTTGGTGGAGAAGCATTGTGTGATGAAACGTCTTATTTTGTTGTGTGAAATGGCGGAGGAGACTCAAAGGCACTGCTCCCTCTCTCTCTCCTCCCCTCTCTCTAGAGGATAAGTGTAATCAAACAGGGCAGATGGGGGATCTGAGGAGAAATGTGTGTATCAGCGATAAACTGAGGTGCAGTTTTAGAAAATACAGAAAACAATAGGCTTTCTACATACACACCACACACACACTCATGAACTCTTATCTTACATGTATAAACAGGCAATGGAAACCTAAAGGTATGTGTGCAAGACACCATATATGACCAAAGGTATATGGACACCCCTGTGTATTTTTTGTCTCAAGCTGCTTCTCCAGGCCTCTCAGTTCCAGTGAGGGGAAATGTTTCAGCATACAGTGACATTTTAAACAATAATGTTTGGGGTAGGTCCCTTCCTGTCTCAACATGAGAACAGCATTCCCATGCATAAAGCCAGCTCCACAAAAAAATGGTTTTCCCCATTTGGCTGAAGCTCTTGACTGGTCTGTACAGAGCCCTGACCTCAACCCCATTCAACAGCTATGGGATTAACCAGAATGCAGAATGCAAGCAGAGACTTAACATCCAACATCACACCAGACCACACTGAAGCTGGATTTATAGTTAACCGTGCTTGACATTCCCCACAATTTATATATCTCTCATTTACAGTACAAATTTATAGAACTGGAGTTACATCCAGGTAACGTCTCATGTTATTTCACTGTCTGAAACACACAGGGGAGAACAGAAACAGTGGTAATATATAAATGCACTATGTGTAATGTGAAAGGGGTCAGTAATAGCAATAAAGGCTTAGACAATAATCACCAGTCTTGACTCTAGAAACCAGCTAGTGGAGCACCTAGCAGCTTAAGAGTTGGTGGCGACCAAATTATAGCAAAAAAGAAAAATATTCAGAATCAGAATCAGACTTTATTGCCAAGTAAGTTTGCACATACAAGGAATTTGTCTTGGTATATCAGTGCTAAAGAACAGTGATAGTAAAAAAAAAAAAAAAAAAGCAAAAAGCAAAAACTATATTTACAAGGAACATAAATATATACTCAGGGAGCATAAATATACAGAATTAAAATGTAGAGTGCAGATGTTTGAAGGTGGCAGTGATTGTCCGGAGAGATGTGCGTATAACATTAATGTAACATGTAGTTGGGGGTGGGGGGATTATAATCTGTGACAGTCTGTGTGTGTGTTGGGGGGTGGGGGGTGGGGGGTGGTCTTGTTGAGGAGCCCAGTTGCAAAGGGGAAGAAACTGTTCTTGTGCCATGAGGTCTTGGTTTCGATAGACTGCAACCTCCTGCCAGAAGGGAGTGTCCTGTCCTGAAGAGTTTGTGACCAGGGTGGGAGGGATCAGCCATGATCTTTCCTGCCCACCTCAGGGTCCTGGAGGTGTACAGGTCCTGGAGAGAAGGCAGGTTGCAGCCGATCACCTTCTAAGCAGACTGGATGACACATTGCAGTCTGCCTCTGTCCTTGGCAGTAGCAGCAGTGTACCAGATGGTGATGGAAGAGGTGAGGATGGACTCAATGATGGAGGTGTAGAAGTGCACCATCATAGTCCTTGGCAGGTTGAACTTCCGCAGGAAGTACATCCTCTGCTGGGCTTTCTTGATCAGGGAGCTGATGTTTAGCTCCCACTTGAGGTCCTGGGTGATGATGGTCCCCAGGAAACAGAAGGACTCCACAGTTCTAACTGGGGAGTCACACAGGATGATGAGGGAGGGTGAAGCTGTGTTCTTCCTAAAGTCTACAACCATCTCCACTGTCTTCACAGCATTTAGCTCCAGGTTGTTTTCATTGTACCACATGACCAGCTGATCAGTCTCCCTCCTGTAGGTAGACTCATCCCCACCAGAGATGAGCCCAATGAGGATGAGCACATGATGTGGTGTCTGGAGGTCAGGGAGAAGAGTAGAGGGAAGAGAACACAGCCTTGAGGGGAACCGGTGCTGATGGTGATGAGAGTCAGAGATGTGTTTTCCCAGCTTCACATGCTGCCTCCTGTCCAACAGGAAGTCTGTGATCCACCTGTAGATGGAGTCAGGCACGCTCAGCTGGGAGAGCTTGTCCTGTAGCAGTGCTGGAATGATGGTGTTAAAGGGAGAGCTGAAGTCCACAAACAAGATCCCGGTGTAGGTTCAGCTGATGTTGGTATTTACGGTGCAGCCAGAAAAACTCTGATTCCATGCTGCACATAGTGTGCTAACTGACATCGTAGCCAGTGTAGCTGTGGCTCAGTGGCTGTAGCTGAGAATAAAAAGTGTTTGTGAGCATGTCAGCCCATGACTATCTTATCTTGTTCTCCAGGAGGATGAAGGTAACTACTCTTACACTGAGAAGGAGAAGCACAGTTGCACAGAGGACTCACACTGGCAACTATGTCAGTAAGCACCATCCCTGCCCTCTTTTCCACTGCTCAGATGTTTTTGGCACCTTGTGGCATGGGATCCATTTTGCATTCCCACCCACCTTTAGCACAGTTCACGTGGTCAGACTCACCTAAGAAAGAGAAACTTTATCTGGTGATTTCCTAAACACAAAATCTCTTGCCTTAAAAGTATGTATAGTCTCTTTTCCAGGCTCTGGCAGGCTAATGGAAACCTGTGAAATCTGACAGGTCATCAGCATAGGTCCTCCCATTAACACTTGATGTGGACTTGTGGATTTGTCAGGTGTACTCCTGATACTCAGGAATACAGCATTAAGGACCTGGACCTGGCAATTTCAAACCTGTTATTTGCATAGTTTTTGTTGAATTTTGCACCTGCGACATCAGGTGAGAAAACCTGCAGAGGAACAGAACATTGTAAAGATACCATGTACCACAGAGGAAAGGATAAGCACAGTTTGTTTTCAAAAGTAAAGCAGTGAACACTGCTGCTAAACAGACTCAGTACCAGCTGGACGAACTGCACATTGTACAACAGCCAACTGAGAAGACAAGAGACTGGCTTTCAAAAGGTTGGATAGAAGAGCTGAGTGTTGGATTGGTTTGACAGATGATGTCATAAAACTATGATATGCTGGGTCACACAGGCATAAGGAACAAAAGCTTTACATGAGTGAGGATGGACTTTTCAGTTGAGATAGATGTGGCAGCAACAGCTCTGCACTACAGGAGGCAGCTTAGAAGAAGGGCAGTAGGTCAGAGGGGAGTAATGAGAGTCATATTTCTGAATCACAACTATCCTTCTCATGCACATACAGGTGACAAGGCAACTTATAGTCTGACAAGTCTAAGGTTGGTGTTGATGTAAGAGCACCCTTCAAGTCTTTGAATGTAGTGTCATATGTTCAGTCCATGGAACAGGTTCAGGTGCAGAGTTCAGTCTGCAGCAGGACGACAGAGTCCACTGCAGTTTACCTGTGAATCCAGTGTTGGCTGTAACTGCTCATGATTAAGAAAGAACACATTTCTGTCTTTGTGTGTGGACGAGGCGCTGCAGATGGCAGTGTGACCCTGAGAAGGCATCCATTTTCCAAAATGTGGACCATGTAAGTAACCCCAGGCTGGGGTTGGTCTGTCAAAGAGGTACTCTTTATCAGATCCAATGTAGTAGAAAAGTAGACTGGACACATCCCCAAAACATTTAGAGCTGGGTGGTACGGAGGCCAAATGGGTGAAATACAATTAATTGTTCTGCCTTGCTTAGCACAGGATCTTGAAGCTGGAGCTAAAATATCCTGTTCAAGGAGACTCAGTGACAGGAATAAATGCATTTAACTGCTTCTTACGATATCTGATAATAAGCAGATAGTAACTGCCCACAGTTTCTGAGTCACTTCATGAGGAGGAGCTGAGGTCACCAAGCCAAAAGGACTTTTGTGTTTAGTCTACAATAAAGACAGGTATAATACAGACTGTTGGTTGTTGGTTGCAAGGACTTATATGAGTTACTACATAAAACAGTTTACCAGTAATTCAGCAGTTACACATTTTAATACATTTTGCCACAGGTTCAGATACTCACACACTTCCACTGAATGTGGAACAGGTGTACACAGTTCAAATGAAGTTTTAAGAAAGTCTGAAGCAATTAAGCAGCTATTCAGAGTGAACAGATATAAACAACCAGTGGGGTTGCTAGAGGCACTGTGTGTGTGTGTGTGTGTGTGTGTGTGTTCAAATTAGGGAACTAGAGGTCTGCTTGTCTTCTGTGAAAAGCTGTCTCAAAACGTCCTGCTTTTAACTCAGACAAAACTGAAATGCTGATTATTGGCCCAGGTGCGATATAGACACCAGTTCAATCAAGTAACTATATCCCTTGACAACTGTGTGATTTCTCAAAGTACAACAGCCAAGAATCTGGGTGTCACATTTGATCCTGCTCTTTCCTTCGATCAGCACATTAAAGACATTACAAAGACTGCCTTTTTTCACCTACGCAATATAGCTAGGATTCGGCCTTTTCTCTCCATGGCAGATGCTGAAATTCTAGTTCGGGACTACCACGTACTACAATTTGTTCAAAATGCTGCAGCTAGAGTGCTAACCAAATCAAGAAGGTTTGACCACATTACTCCAATTTTAGCCTCCCTTCATTGCTCCCTATTCATGTTAGATCAGACTTTCAAGTGCTCCTAATGACTGATAAAATTCTAAATGGGCTAGCCCCCTCATACCTGTCTGATCTTCTTATATTCCCTCCCATGCTCTGCATTCTCAGAGTGCAGAGCTGCTATCTGTCCCCAGAGTTAAAAAAAATAGTCAGCAGGCTGCAGGGCCTTTTCCTATCAGACCCCCTTCTTCTGGAATAAGTAATTGTAATTAGACAGGCTGACTCAGTTGAGGCCTTTAAATCCAAAAAACTCATCTTTATGCCTTAAATTTTGGTTAGCATTTTATTATGATTCTTTTTTCAAGTTACCATTTTTCTGTTGGCGGGTTGGGTCAGTCTCAATGCATCAGTTAAGCTTAGTAGTTAGTAAATGTTGTCCATGATGTCCTGCCAACGAGATTACTATAAACCGTCTTAGTATCACTGCATCACTCTAACTGTGTGTTTCTTCCCTCAAGCACATTAGTGCCCAGGCTTATTATTCCTTTAGCTAAAATAATAATAATAACAACAACAACAACAACAACAACAACAACAACAACAACAACAATAATAATAATAATAATAATAATAATAATACTATTTACATTTTGACTTAGTCTGTGTATTTGCAATGTTGTCTTTCTCTTATCCCACCCCCCCACCCCCCTCTCTCTGTCTAAACCCAACCGGTCGAGGCAGATGACCGCCCACCTTGAGTCCAGTTCTGCTCGAGGTTTCTGCCTCTTAAAAGGAAGTTTTTCCTTGCCACAGTCACCTAGTGCTTGCTCATGGTGGGATCTGTTGGGTTTCTCTCTGTAAATTTTATAAGCTAAAGAGTATGGTCTAGACCTGCTCTATATGTACAGTGCCTCGGGATAACTTCTGTTGTGAATTGGCGCTATATAAATAAAACTGACTTGATCTGACTTGTGTTTGAGAGAGAGAGAGAGAGTTGGGGGGGGTCTGGTTTGTATCATATCAGTGGTCTCTGATGGTGACAGCCTGTTGTGGACTGTAACTAAGTGCATTTACTCAAGTTCTTTGCTTTGCTGTATGACCTCAAAGTACTTATACTTGTTTATTTCCAGTAAATGCTACTTCATAGGCTACTATTATTTCAATACATTTTACACATAAACATTATACTTTTTACTCCACTCCATTTACTTGTAATGGAGTATTTTTACACTCTGGTATTAGTATTTTTACTAAATAAAACTTCTAAATAGTTTTATTCTTCACAAATTAACTGTTGTACTCTTGTAGGCTTTTTTCTGTTTTAAAGCTGTGATTCACCTGCACAGTATTAGAAGCAAAGGCCTGTTTTTCAGTCTGCCCTGGAGAGTTGGTCACCCTCTCCTCAATATAACAAACACATATTAGGGCTTATATGTTTTAAATCAATCATAATGTTAGTATGTTTTTTTTTTCTAATATTGATATGTATCTCCATCCAGCAAATGTCTGCAAAATCACATTGAAAAAATGTCAGAATAGAATAATCAAAATGTTTAATCGAGTGAACTGTGTTACAGTCTTACACATGAAACAAAACTTTACAGAACTAATTTTAGTAGTTTTATATCATATTTTTTAATCCCTTAATTAGAACAGGAGAAATGTGTAAAACAATAAAGCAATATGCAATGCAACATTATTGCTCAACGCAATTACAAATAAATACAGACAAAACTGTTAAAACCATGTTCACAGATTGTTATAACCATGTCTAAATAGTTTTGCCCACATAGTGTATATACATACAAAAAACCATAATTAGAATGAAAGTATGAAAGCAAAGAGTAAAAAGAAAAGAAACTCCTGTAACCCTCAGTAACCTGTTATGTCTTTGTTTCAGGATTAAGATGTCCTGAATGTGCCCTGAATAGAATATTAACCTAAACTGTCCTTACTACAAAGCGGGCAGACTTGTTGTTTTTCAGTAATAGGTCCAGTGCACCACAAGGTCAGGATCTCTCTCTTCCAATCAGATCTTATGTAACATCACACGGAGGCCATAAACCCCATCATTAACTCACCCTGCACGTCTCACCCTGCTGCTCTGCTACTTCTCACAGCTGAGTGTGTTATTAAGGAGGCTGTGGACTGAGGATACGCTAACAACAGTGGTGAGCTCCTCAAATGAGTGGGCCTAGCTGTAATTGTGCAGTGGAAGTGCACAGGGGTTGGCTTGATCAGGACACTGGGCCTCCATCCTAATGGGTCCTCTGGAGACTCCAGGGCTGGTGCTCCTCCTGCCAATACAGCACTGTCCTCCTGACACCAGGAAATCTTGACGGGGGCCAGGGCCTCGCTGTAATTACTGTTCACCGTCCCGTCATAGAACCTGACACCCCTAATACCCTGGCAAGCCCCAGCCTGAAAGGCCAAGGTGGCCCTCAGAGGCCCACAGAGACTGATGGAGCTTCATTTCTAATCCACTGAAAAGCAGGAAGAGAAAAGTCAGTACGATTGTGGGGCTGGCACAGAAATTACCAGAAACTGCACCGTTAGTTGTAATAGCACACTGAGTGTCATGACAGCTTGTGATTGTTGTTAGATTCAGTCAGATAGCTGTGCTGTTTCTCAATAATAAATATATATTTATTTTTCAACATATTACTTTTCATACTTCATACAGCTGCTATTAACATGACTCTCATCATGCCCCTTCTTGGTGAGATGATTTTGCATTGGTGGAATTATGAAAGACATATTTTGGGCAGAGCAGGAGAGAAACAGAATGTGAGAGAGACAGAGTACAGAAGACAGGAGAGTGGGGTGCTTGTATTCGTCCCTAAAGATGGAACAGACCAGTTGAGTAGGACTGTCCCTGGAGAGTGGTTGGGCCAAAGCCATTGCCTGAGGCTCTACCCTGGGGCCTCTCTGCCACATACAGCACTACTAAGGCATGGGGACTTACCTGGGACTGCCGGTCAAACAAAGACACAAAAACTATGAGTTTGAAAAATCGATAGATGGCACATATCCTAAAAATACAGCAAATCACAGAGTGAATTACAATTTTAATCAACATGCTACAGAAAGGATTAAAAGGAATCAGCACAGCTCTATCCCATTTATACAGTGCATTCAGAAAGTATTTAGACCCCATCACTTTTTTAAAATGTGTTATGTTGCAGTCATCTGCTAATGTAATTTTGATTACTTTTTTCCTAATCAATCTACTCTTAATGCCCCACAATGACAAGGTGAAAACAGAATTTTAGAAAAATGTTATTAAGAACAAAACACAGAAATATTAAGTCTTCAGACTGTAAGCACCTTTGGCAGCAATTACAGTCTTGAGTCCTCTTGAGACTGCCCTGGCGAGCTTTACACACATGGATATGGGGATTTTCTGCCATTCTTCTCTGAATATCCTTGTAAACTCTGTCAGGTTTGATGAGGAGTCAAGTCAAGACAATTTTATTTATATAGCACCAATTCACAACAGACGTTATCCTGAGGCACTGTACATATAGAGCAGGTCTTCCTTCAAAAGGTCCCTGACAGCTCCTTCCTCCTCATGTCAGTTGTGAGACCTTACATACAGCCTTTGTATGTGAGGTCTCACTCCATGGTCTCACCCTATGGACTCCAATCAAGGTGTTGAAACATCTCAAAGATGGATGCTCTGCATGTACTCATTATAGGGGATGTTTTAGTATCACACTTCCATAAACTTGGAGGTCTTGATAGACACAAAAGAACTGACAGAGGCTAACTAACTTTTACTCTAGCTCCAAAAACACTGAATAGCACAATTTCCACATTTACATTCCTTAGATCCTCCTTCCCTGGTAAATGCCCACTGTGTATAGTTCAACTTGAGATCACCCGAATGACATCACAATAGCATTGTCAAAGGTTGTCCGGAGCCAAGGAAGAAATTATGCAATTGTTTTCACTGGCTGAGTAGTACTCCACATGAATCTGAACCTCATGTGTGAAGTTAGTAGTTAGTACCTTTTAAACGATAGACACTGATGGGTCACGTCCAAGTCAAGTCTGTTTCCAACCAGGTCTCATTGAGATTAAAAACCTCTTTCAAAAGAGTATCCTGGCCAAGACAGGTAGCAACTCAATTAACAGGGTTTCAGACACAGATATAACAATTTAGAATGTTAAATAAAGAATGAGCTATAGAATCGTAAAATATCAAAATTAAAATGTGTGTCACAAGTCCCTACATCAGGGATCAAACAGGGGCTAAATGGATCAGTCAGAACTCCTGCAGACAGATGTGTCTGCCTCCAGATCATGAAAAAATGGAACCAGTGAGACCAGCTCTCTGAGATTCAGGTCATTTTACGGTATACTCAATTCCTAAACAATTCCCAATTCAGTATAGGCAGATAGTAGGAATAAACTGTGGGAGCAAAGACAATAATTTTCCATACTTTTTTGAAGGATGTACATCTGTAGGTCGTAAAATGCAGACCAAGAATAGTCTTATAAATAAGAATATGCCAATGCATAAGTCTATGGGTGGACAAGACAGACCATCCAACCCGAGCATACAACAAGCATAGTATCATAGTATCAAGAAAAGATGTATAAGGAACCTTAGGAAGTCAGTTACTATGTGACCCCTGTGAGCCAATCACCTGCCACCTCCTGTATATAAACAAGACTTCCATGCTGTGATGAAGGCCACTAAGTTAACAGGTTTGTTGACATGGTCAGAATAAACTTGATCAAACTCTAACAAGAAAATGTGCAAACTTAGCTCTGCAGTAAACCCAGCTGTGTCTCAGAGTACGGTGGAGTGGTGGAGTGGATGGAGAGTCAGTGCTGTAGATTCATCAACACAATGAGAACAGTTCTCACAGTTCACCAGTCCCCTCTGATCAAAACATTCCAGCTATGTTCAGCTCTAACAAACATATGCATCATCAGCAACTTGCTAAATTCATTACCATTGCTAATAAAGGTTGAACTGGAACATCTGCTGCATTTGGTCTCCACCAATAACAAGAGTTTTTCATGTCTCTGGTTGGAAATAGGGAGGTTTTTATTTAAAATTTGGTCAGAAAAGGAGCTGTCCCATAAGACAACAATCACACTGGAACCCTAAAAACACCCCAATCAAAGCAACTCCTCCAAGACCTGTTTATTGGGGCTGGTTTTAAAAAGGTATCCCCCCCACCCCCACCCCCAAACTTAATCAAGCAATGGAGTGAGGAAACAAGGGGTAGTACATAAAAGTGTTGGGAATGGTAATGATGCCAAGTAATGATTTCCCTGGAGGAAATCTGATCTATTGCCACAGGGAAGAGATGGAGAAGAAAGACCTGGGGGAGGGAGGGGGAACCACATCAGCATTTTATGCAGGAGCACCTAAGCCATAGGAGAGGGGAGAGACCAAAATAATGGAGAGGAAAGCTTCATTAGCACCCTCTCTCTCTCTCTCTCTCTCTCTCTCTCCATTCTCTTCATCCCTCTTCTGTACTCGTAGCAGATAGCATGTATAAAGACAGAATTCTCAGGGGGAATGAAGGTCTAGCACAAGGTGAAATTAAACAGCTGAAAGGTATGATTTAACAATGTTTAAAACTCAATAAGTGGGAGGTAAACAATAAATTTGATGTCTGTGTCAGGAGGACAGGAAAAGGGGGCAAAAATCTCGTTATTGATCCCATCGTCAAAAATGAATCTGCTTCTCTGCACCTCCTGTAGAAGCTGGTGGACAGTAAAGAAATCAAAGCAGCTGATGGAACAGACCTCATCAGTGCTGCTCTCATTTCCTCTGGATGCAGTTTGACAATTTTCATTCAATTTAATCCAGATATTTATTTTTAACATTTTATTTAATCTTTACAGGGACAACTAATTTCAGACACACATACATCTATACAGCCTACTGCGGGAGCTAAATGCTAAATGTAAAACCCAGGCTGTATTTATGGGATTAGAGGAAAACCACAGATGATGAAATTAAATGCGCCCCACAACTTCAAGTATTGTGGATGTATCCTGATATATCACTTTTCTCTGTGCCACAGAGCTCCATTGTTTTCTAAAAACTGGGGGTCAAATTTGACCCGTTTTCAAGTTCAGATGTGCGAAACATACATCTGATCAAAACAAGGCTTCATTACACCCTTAGCAATGGCCTATGGAATACAATAATTATAATACATTTTTTTCTTTTTCTTTTTCTTCCTTTTTTTCTTTTTTAAATGTCTTTGGGAAAAGTTACATCAGTGGTGGTATGGGCCAAATTTGACTCAGTAGTAATGATAGGTAGTTAATGCAGAGAAATACAGAGCAAATGTTGCTAACCATAAATAACAATACTGTGTAATAATATTAAAATTAGGTTTCATGCCAAATTTGTAGTTGTAGAGTGGCACACAGAGAGGCAGAGATACAGATGCACTAATCAACATTTTTAAAAATTTACCGTATCAATGAGGTTGTAGTAACTGAACCTCTTAAATTAAAAAAAGGGTTAAAAATATTCTTGATCCAGACATTTTAGCCAACTATAGGGCTATATCCTATGTCTGTAGACTGCAAATGTGTAAGTGTATGGGTAGACAAGACAGACCATCTAACCTGAGCATACAACAAGCAATAGTGAATAAGGGCTTTAAAATTTATGATAAACCTTGGTGCTCTATGGTAGACAGTACTCAGAGTGTGTAAGCGAGGCAAAGATGCACACATATATATAACATAATCCTAAATGTAACCATAGTCCAGCACAGACGTAAAGGTGGAAAGGCAAGACTAAAAGAAAAAGTCAATTTCAACTGTTTTTTCATTGCTTGCTGAATACATGTAAAAGAAAGAAGCAACAATTACCATTATTAGATATTCTCTTCCAGGATTATTCCAAGTCCATCTGCACCCACCGCCACCAGCAGTTAAAACTGTCTTGAACACTCGATTGTGCACTGAGGTGACTGGTTCACTGTTTCCTGATTCAAATGACAAGCTGTTTCAGGTATGGGGAGGGACATGTGTCACACAACCGCCATCACTAGCATTACAGATAGTGGTTTGTCTCGTCTTTAAGTATATCATAATATCATCCACATAAAAGTGCAAATTTGCATTGGAAATATTTTGATTGAGACTGTTGATATAGAAAATTAATAGGAGTGGTTATTTTGTGTTTTTTCATACAGCCTGATTAAAAGACAGATAAGATATTAGGCCTCATTCACATGCATACAAAATTTAAAACGATCCCCAGGTGACATATAAACTTAATGGTGCAACAGAATTACTTTAAGTTGTTCTGGGTCTGCATACAACTGCAGCTCTTTTCTCATCCCTTGACAGTTCAGCATCTCTTTTCCAGCACCATCTTTATCTACAAATACAGACAGTTGCCCCAGTATTGTACAGTCTCATTATGGAATAAGCACAGTACAGACCTCACTACAGGGATGCCATCAGGATACAAGACTGTGTGGCTTCTCTAATCTGTGTGATAAGGGATCAGGTAACACCACTAAGACTTATTGTGACAGTGGGTGAAGGAACAGATGAGTGCTTTATATGATGGACATATAAAGCACTGGTGGAATCCCAGCATACAAGCTAATGTGTGTACAACCCACAGCATTCTCCATCCATCCCACTGAAAGGAGACAGGTGAGCAACTCTGGACCATGAGCAGCAATTTATTTAGCTTTCAAATGAGTTTTGTTCAGCGTGCTGAGAGTGTATGGTGTGTGTAGGAGCTATTATCCTCGCTCCGTTCAATTATTGATTTACAAATGCCACAGGGTGAAAGCCAAAGCACACCACATACAGGCCAAATAAATCTGTTTGCACTTTTTTAGGCTTTGTCTCCATATTTCTCTCCCTCATGCTGCCGTTTTCAGATCCCAGATTTGCTGGCAGGCTCAAACTGTCAGCAGCTATGGTTATCCCCATGTGTGGTAGTGCAGTCCCACCTGCAGCATCAGTGACATCTCTGCAGAATGCAAGGAATGGCACCATGACAGATTTCCCCCTCATCCTCACAATCTGATCTGTCAGAGGGCTGGCAACACAACTAACACACTGACATCATTCTGTACTCAGTCTTTGCCTACCAGAACAGATTGTCTACAGCCTTGAAGAAATGTTGAAATGATCACTCACAAACTGCTATAATCGCAGTTACATCATTGTAGCACTGAGACACCTACAGCAATCATCATCCATTACTTATGCTCAAGTAAAGTCTTCAAACTCAGGGAGCATACTCTTTACTCAGGATTAAGTTCTAAGCAAATAATTAACACCATATCATACTCTTTGAGTAAATGCTCAGGAGTTTCACACACTTTGAGAATTTTTGACAAGGACCATAAAGCTGTTGAGGCTTATGGTGGTACAACACTGTGATAAACTGGTGTCCTGTCTAGGGGAAACCTCACTCAGTGGATGTTGGGACAAGCTGCAGCAAGACTGTAACCCCTACAGGTTAAGTAGTATTGAGTTTTTTAAGTGACATAGCAATCTTCATCTCCTCAGTCAGTAAATAGAGTTAGTTTCTACACTCTAATGACTTGTGTTACAGCCCCAGTTGGCCAGGAGAAGGGGTGTGCACACTTCCTATACCCACACACATAACGACTATTGTCCAACCAGTACAGACGAGCAAAAAGATGGCATCTCTGAATGTAACACTTCTTGTACTCTACATGCTAGCAGTCAGAACTACACATTTACATGTTTGTAGGACTCAGTGGACTGGATGTATGGAAGGATACACTGCAACAGAGTTAGACAAGAACTTAAAATAGAGTAATCATGTAGATCTTCTGTGCTCAAAACTGGCTCAAAGAACCCACTGTCTTTGTAGACTTAGGCTGTACGGAGTAGATTCAGAGACCATGATAACATTTTATAATGCCCACCCTGGACAAGGTGGTCAAGGACAGAATGCTGGCGAAACTGCTGGCAATTATGGACAATCCCTCCCACCCCCTCAACAAGTCCTTGGACAATCTCAGAAACAAAACAAACAAAAACAACCCCGCTGTCTGAAGGAGTAATACAGCAAATGTTCCTGCCTAGTGCCATCAGACTTTACAATTCATCTGGCCAGTTAAACCTGACAGCATAGAACTGCATTATTAAATTATTTAAGTACTTAAACCTACAAACTGTATTGCACACATTCTGTTACACTCCCGTCATATTTTTAACATAAATGCTACACTATGTCACTACCAATATCAATATTACTCCCACCAGCACTACTAACTAACTGTTGCCTTAAGACTCTTTCTCGCACCTTAAAGTAACTGATTCTTCTCTTTTTGTGTATATATTTCATTCCTATTTTTCTTACCTTTTTGTTTATTTTACCCCTATTCTACCTCAGTGTCTTGCTGCTGTATTTTATTTGTGTGTGTATGTGACAAATGTATCTTATCTTATCTAGAATATCCGTGTTACCTGATTAGTCCTTCTATAGTTTATTTCTTAGGTGAACACCCAGGTATTTGCATGGTCCCCACCATCTCAATATCCAATCCATGTAGTCTGGGGCATATTCCTGCTGAAATCTTGCTGCTGCTTATGTGAAGATGATTGAGGTCGCACCTTCTGATCCGCATCCAAAGATGGCTGAATCATCAGAGAACATCTTGAGGTGACAGCTGTATTATATCTGAAGTCTGATGTATACAGGGTGCACAGAAAAGGAGAGAGCACCATACCCTGTTGGGCCCCTGTGCTGCAACCCACCACATTAGACACAGTCATTAAGTATCATATACTGTAGTCTGTTGGCAGGCAGGTAGCTTCCCCCAAGCAGCAATGGTTGTATTGTCCTGAAGGCACTGGAAAAGAGAAAAAATTACCCTCACAGTGCTCACAAGGTTTTCCAGGTGTGAGAGGAATCTGTGTAGTAGCTACATGACTACATCATCCACTGCCATGCATCATTGATCAGTGAGTTGAAGGGGGACTGGCTTTGAGCTCACTAGGGGTTGGAGGTGGTTGAGTAAGATCCTTTCCATGGTTTTCATCAGGAAGTGGTCTGGGAAATTAAGGCCACTGGTCTAAAGTGGCCTCCCAGAACCATCTTAGAAAGCTGGTCTGCAGTCTTTAAGCAGCCTGGAACTGATGCCATTTGGACCTGTGTCCTTTCTTGCCTTGGTCTTCATGAGTTGCTTCCTCACTTGGTCAGCTGTTAGGGAGAGACAAAGATGGGGGTGGCCCTGTTGAGGGAGATAGAGATACAAACATCAGCACTGTGTCTCCAAACTCTTGACTGGTACTGTAAATATGTGCAAGTGGTTGTTTACTTTTATTGAGTGAAAGTGACAGAGATTTGAAATCATGTCGTCAACCTCCTCTCTTTGCTGCAGTGAAGGCTCCTGATTTCTGTCCACATGAAATAATTTAAACTATAACTGTGATTAATAATATGCCTCAGCAACATAGGCATTCCATGCAGTATGATGAAGCAAATCGCAACTATGCCATTCAAGCAGCACATCTAGAGTTAATGAGTTCTGCAGGAGCAAAATCAATAACCTGGACGGGGGCTAATTAACTGCTATTCATTCAGCCCCATTTTGGCAAGACATAAGTGCTGCCTGTATAAGAAGCCAAGTTGGTAACAGATAAATCCATCTATTTTTATTAGACAAATAAAAGTTTATCAGCACCTCGGTCACATGTTGCTGCGGGGAAGCATTTAGCCTCTAAAATGAGGTCCATAACATACCAAGACTGCACAAAAAGAAGTCATGTTGCAGAAAGTTAGCAAAGTAATAGCATCAACTCTATATGTAACCTAGCATAACATCTTGTACAGTGTAATTCTCAGGCATATTGCCAGTCAAAAGTCTTACATCACAGTACATTTTGGTATTTTAATTGGTAATTGGTAATTAATTACCTACTCAAGAGATGCAAGTCAGTGTTCTCTCTTATAACACAACTTCTCATTTCTAAATTAAAACATTAACCATCAGCCCTTTTGGTGACATTTTTCCATATGAATTGTGGTCCAGCTAAACCAGTTGGATTGGCTTCTGTGGATTAAAGCTCTAATGGTGATCATCATGGTTGTGTCAAAGAAAAAAAGGTACTGAGTTTTTGTCAGACAACTAAAATAAAAGTATATGTGGGATTACTTTAGTCAGATTACCAGCACTGATCGCCATTACCTCTGAACCCTCTGAACCATGGATGCTATGCTGCTATGTCATCTGTGTATCTTGCTGTGGATTTTTTAAGGCGGACTATAATGTGGACTACATCTCTTTCAGCACTGCATGAGCAGCAGCTCGACTCTGGCCACCTCACTGTGTATTTGGTGTATTTTAGTGTGTTTTTGTGTTCTTTTAATGCATTAACTTCTAACTGGTGAGTTTAGTGGTTTGCCTTTTTCTTATTTTATCTTACAACTGCTTTGGAGGACCCATTCAACCATGGCTGTATTGTCTATGCCTAGAAACAACTGGTCCTGCTGTGCCATACAAGGATACTCTCTGTGGTGAGACAGGAGATCCCTGTGTAAATTCTCTAAAAAAAAAACTCTAGATGGCACTGCCCTGGCCTCCAGTGCCACCGTACGGAATCTCAGAGTTATCTATGATCAGAATATATCCTTTAACTCCCACATAAAACAAACAAACAAGGGTGGCCTCCACCTGCATAATATTGCCAAAATCAACGACTTCCTGTCAAAAAGATGCAGAAAAATTAGTCCATTTATTTGTTACTTCGAGTCTGAACTATTACAAGTCATTATTGTTGGGCTGCCCCAACAAGTCTCCTAAGACTCTCCAGTTGATCCAAAATGCTGCAGTGTGATTACTGACAGGAACCAGAAAAAGAGACCGTATTTCATATTTCTCCTGTGTTAGCTTCTCTATATTGGCTTCCTGGTTAAATCCACCATCTTAAAGAGCTCACAGTCCCCTTATATCCTACTAGAACACTGTTCTCCCAGAATGGTTTCCAGCATAAAATGGGAAGCAGAGTCAGCTTCAGCTATCAGGCTCCTCTACTGTGGAACCTTCCTCCAGTTTGGGTCCAGGTGGCAGAAACACCCTCTGCACCTTTAAGATTCTAAAACATATTTAGGTTTGTTTAGCACTTTTTTGTTCTATACATAATTTCATATTGTGTTCCTTCATAGTTTTGATATCTTCAGTATTAATGTCAAATATCTAATTTTCTGTGTGTGTGTATACATATATGTATATATGTATACATATATGTATGTATTTATTTATATTTTGACCCACACTGTAACAAATTTAATGTTAAATTAATTACAATTAAATTAGTTACTCCTTAGCAGTCCTACTATAAAACACCATGTTTTAATACATTGAGTAAACTTCAACTTTTAAGACAAATAACACAGCTTCAAAGTGTCTTTTTGGACCATTACTCTATTTGAGTAATGAAAATAAGATTGAAAAAAACACTCAAGAACACTTAGAACAAATAAACAGATAAACAGAGTAAATAATTTAGACTTGACTTAGAATGTAGTTAAGAGACTAACAGAGTGTGTGAGTGTATGTTCAGTGACTTATATAAAGTCCAACTCAAAGTCCATTCATTTCCTCAGTAGACTGGAGACATGAGGGTTGATTGATGTCATCTTTTTCTGGTTGACTTTGCCACATCCAATCTTGGAGCTTCTCTCGGGATTTATCCCATTGAACCACCTGAAAAACAAGGTGTGAAAAAAAGTTTACTAATTGAGATAATAATACAAATCAAACAACAACAACATTGTTCTTTACTACCTTAGCTGTAAGTGATGTTACATTTTATAATCTTTTTTAGCAATTACACGTTGTCATTCAATACAGTTTATAAATTCAATGATGGTTTCCTCCACAATGAGGAGTCATTATTTATTTTGCCTTGATTAGACATGGCCCAGTGTTTGGGCAGCTTGTATGTGACCTGTGAGATGAAACTCAAGGAACACAAGGTCCTCAAAGCTACTGTGAGCACAGTACCCAGCAGAAGGATGTGAACACCTAACCTCTGAATGAATTCCAGTGAACATGCAGCATCATCTTGGTAGTGAATACTGAAGCTGTAGTAGTAGAAAAGACAGCAGCAAGCCTGAACAGAAAAGCTGACTGGATGTCATCCTAAATGACACACCCCTCAGTGCTGATCATTCAGTGGTGAGAACAGCATCCTGGTGTTTCACCTGAAACTCAACAAAGAAAAACCCATTTCAGCATTGACACCACTGTTGTCACACTGCAAATGATACCATGCCCGGGAAACTGATTGATAGACAAGCCCTGTTGTTTTAAAATAAGAAATGTATTTTTAATATTATACTGATCATGGACTGATCTGAATTGATGAGTATTTGCTGCATGCATTATGTGTGTGGTGTAATGAAGAAAAAACAAAAAAACGTAACTTACACTTGGAAGAAGGATCAACCCCTCCAGGGTTTCAGAGAAGGGAGCCATCAGTAGTTAAATGATGCAGAATAACACAATGACACCACACAGACATCTGCAGTGGTGGGTTTGTTCTTGAAGAACTCCACGTTGGCTCCTCCACACTCCTCCATAACTAGCTCAAGTCCACGCAGCACTCTTAGTTCTTAGGGAGTCAGGGATGCCTAAGTACATAAGTAAGAGGTAAGAACACCAAGTACTAAGTTAAGAATGTTTTACATAGGCCACTATAGTGCTAGACTGCAGTGCGTGTGTTTCTTTGAAATAGAGAACGAGATCTCTTAAATCGGAAGTTACAGATATTTGAGTAGGATTCGTTATTAATATTAATATTAAAATCAATATGATCATTTTCAGTTATTAAAAGATAATAGAAAAGCTAATTTGATTCTCTGAGTTATTTGTGCATGTTTACAGGGCTGGTGGGCCTATCATAAATCTGTTGTTGACTTCTTTGGAAACCAGTCTGTCCACTGTGTTGGGCTCTGTAAGGGGAGTCTGGGGGTTGTCACAGGTAAATGATGATTCAGGGATGAGATCGGTGCCTGGGTGGAAACTGAACTGAAACTGGATGAACTGGCAGTCTAACTGGTAAACTCCTGCAAGTTGTGTTAGTTGAATGCAGTGGCAGGCCATGCATTTCACCTAGTAGTGGTGTCCTACTTGAATTGACCCACCTCTTACAACCGCCATTATGATGTCACAGCTATAAACCATCAACAATATACAGAAATGCAGTATAACAGAACTTTGCACAGACAGACATGTCATGTAGCCAGAATAAATCCCATTACTAAAGCAATGCTATAAAAACCCAAATAACACAATTCAACAGGTCTCCAACACTGCAGCCACAGCTGTGCCACACACATCATATCCAGCAGAAGCATCAATATTAACTAATAAAATGACAATACAAAAACAGTAAAATATAGGTAAAATATTCAACAAAACATAACCTAGATTATTTTAAACAAACATGTTTGACTGAGTGAACACAAGGCTATTTTAAATTCTTTGTTGAAGTGATAGCTAAATGAAGAGCTCCTCCTCAGAAAGTCCCTATGCTTTTTAGCCATGCTAAAACAGGAAGTGAATAATGACACTGAATGCTGGGCAGTTTGTCTCCTGCACTAATCATCACCACTGTTTTAGCAGGCCAGTCTTCCATCTGAGGGGACCAGAGGATGAAATATGGCAGTTGCGTCTCTCCACAGCCCCAACCCAGCTGCTGCTGAGGTGGGGCACCTGACAAGCATAAATTATGTTAATAGAATTTAATAAAAAACACTTTATTTCAAAGGTTTCAGTACTTTGAAATGTCAAGATGATCTAGTGTGCTACCTGGAGAGAATTCTGAAGCTTAAGTTAGAACACTAAAATATTAAAACAAGAAATTGTGATCCCTCATGAGGAATAGCAGTGCATAATGAAAAATGGAGAATGCACTACTGTGTCTCCCAGGTAGACTTCTCTCCATTTATTAATTGATTGAGTGCTGAATCTAGTCCTCCATTATGAGTCAGTATAATGAAGAAGATATGAAACAGATTTGGGAATATTTTAATGAAAGAATTGCTAGTATCATTTTTTGTCAATTCCACTCTGTAATTTACAATCACATTGTCCTTGTTATCTAAAAACACCCAAACTGTAATTAAGTAAGAAATTGGGCTTTTGTGTTAAAGCTGGTGATTAGTAATGATGGTCTACTGAAGAGTGTAATTATCAGAAAATGATTCTTATTAATGCAGAAAAAAAACATTATGTGCCACTTCCACTCTCCCCAGCCCTCTCTAACACACACACACACACACACTAGAACAGTGGTGATGAGACTGTAAATTATCCACTGCTGGATGTCAATTGAACATTTTCATTGTTACCATGACAGACTGCCTATTGACTGGCTATTGGTGTTTCCACCTCTTCCCTTGCCCAAGGGTACGGACTGACTACATGTTTAGCATGGAGACTAATGTAGAGGAAGAACAGAAGCAGGCAAAGGGGGTTGAAATAATAAAATGCTGGGATAGGAAGTAAGAAAAACCTGGGATAAAAAAGAGAATCAGGGAGAGGGAGAGGGGCAAAGTTGGGTGCTTGGCCACAGTGTTCAATTACAGCATGCAGGAGGTTAAATCAATAACATTTAAATTGCTTATGGTAATCACCGGCACTCCAATCACTGGGATCAGCATAAGCAATCTGCTGACCCCAGCCATGCTCAGCCACAGATTGAAACATATGACGAGGAGTCAGCTGGCTGGAAGGGTTAGGCTTGATTTTGTGTGTGTGTGTGTGTGTGTGTGTGTCTGCGCGCGCGCGCGTGTACATATGTACCTGATATCATGATATTTTTGTTAATGGATAAGATATCTTATAATGGAAATATTTTCATTTCATTCAAATCTAACCCTAGTAAAAATTTGTTAACCACTAACTAAATCCATTTAACCAAAATATTTTAAGTAATGTAATGTCTGTCCCTGTGTTCCAGCTACATACTTTACCACACAGGTGTAGTTTAATCTGTTAGCACATGCCTTACCAGTTCCAAAATGATAAATATGATAAAAAATCAGTTCAGTATTCCCTGCTTATTCCGGAATCGGGTCGCGGTGGCAACAGGCTAAGCAGGGCATTCCAGACGTCCCGTTTTCCACCTCCACCCCGGGGTCTCCTCACAATTTGGGCGTGCCCAGAAAATCTCCAAAGGGAGTCTCCTAGGAGGCATCCTAACCAGATGCCCGAATCACCTCAACTGGCTCCTTTCAACGCGAGGGAGCTGGGGCTCTACTCTCAGCTCCCTCCGGATGTCCAGGCTTCTCACCCTATCTCTAAGGCTGAGTCCAGACACCCTCATTTCAGCCGCCTGTATCCGCGATCTTTTTCTTTCGGTCACTACCCAGATTTCGTGGCCATAGGTGAGAGTCGGAACGCAGATCGACTGGTAAATTGCCTTTCGACTCAGCTCCCTTTTCACAATCAAATCGCAATATAACAGACAACAAAAAGCAACTTTGAATTCTATGTATTATTATTAGTAGTAAGTACATTATACTGGTGTTTGGGATTAGTGTCTGTTAATGTATGTGAAGGAATATATACATTACTAATCAGCAGTAGTATGTTTTGGTCTTTGATATATAGGTTTATAACAACTCAGTCTGTGCACACTAGCCTTTATATTTCTCATGTCTATATAATGATAATCCTTCAATCCTTTAGAGTTGTGAAAATCACAACATAGTCTGTGATGAGTTCATAAATGTGTCAGCTGACTACACCAAAAGTCAAAAGTATTGCTATCTGTTCTGAATGGCCATTCTTAAAGACAGGGGAAAAGTCTGCTGTCATAGCCTTCTCCTGGCTGCAGCGTACTCCCCTCTATCTCTCTCCAAAAAAAAAGTGACAGAAGTAGTTGTATGAAGAAAGAAGATGGAAAGCTGAGGGAGAAGTTCAAACCTTGCACACTTTCTGAACCTAGTCCACATGATCAGTCACTGTGGAAAGTGAGCAAGGTTATTACAAATTAGAAAAAAATTTTGGACACAGTCCCCTCAACTCTGCCATCACTGAGGCTGTTTCAGTAGCTGCTGATTTGAAACTCTTAGGTTCACAGAATATTCATTGCCATTCTACTATAGAGGTCAGGTCAGCATTTAATGGGACTACCTACACAAGCTATATATTTTTGTGTAAGTTTGTGTAACTGCATGTACAGTGCCGAAAGGCTAAGCAGAGTTGTAGCCTAGCCCAAGTTTACCTGTGTTGTACTCTCTGGCAGAGACAGCTGGTAAAATGAAGGATGAAAGCAGACTCGGGTCTTTATTGCTGAAAATGCTCAGGAGGATAGCACACTGTATCTCCTATAACAGCACTATGTCTTAGCATGGTAAGAGGAAATAAAGAAAATGTGGCCTCAAAATGTCCACCTGATGGTACCCAATTGATTCATAATTGTCTTTGCCAGCCTTTAGTCTGATTCTCTCTAACCATTAATCTTTCAGGACATTGGTTGGCGGTGTACGATATAAATATCTGGCTCACCTTGGTGCCGATGGAGCATTACTTTGAAGTTGTGCCCAATTAAGCGGCTGTACAGTTAAACAGCTGAACAATAAGGCACAGGACCGATCTGAGCAGAGTACACATGATTGTAGTACAACGGGTACACAGTGAGTGGAACAGAGATATACATACAAACACTGTGGAGGCTACGTACCAACCACTAAGTAACTACATCCACATCCCCAGCCGGAATCAAACCAAGGAAACTACATGGTATGAATCTGACATATTTTGCTGAATAAATCTGAGATGTTGGCAGTGATTCCAAGGTCTGGAACCAGGTAGGTCAGGATGGATGGTTGAATGTACAAAGAACTGGATCTAAACACTAGAGCCAGGACATCCTGTGTCCTGCTTCTAAACTGTCATCCTGGATTCATGTCCTGACTACCATGAGTCAGGATGAGTATGGACACACTAACAACTTTTAATACACTGTATGGGCTGTGAACTATATTAGTTTGAAATTATTTGAACCTGATATTTTAAAATAGTGACAGTTGCCACAAGTGGAGATTGACAGAAGATCTCAGACAGGCAACAAACATTTTGCAAAAAAACTGAATATTTTGACAAATCAAATACTGTGCTAATGTGAAATGGTTGCAAATTACCATTCATTGGAGAGCTCACAGACAGAGTCCAGCCTACACTGCATGCAGTATGAGTAAGGCTCCTGGGTGTGTCTGACATTGTTACTTTTGGAGGATGGTGGAGAGTGCTCCTCCCCCTCCACCCAAGCTGTGAAATGCCTGGCTTGTCTGAGGAATGACTGACCCTGGAGGGCCAAGGGTCCCAAACAAATGAGCTCCTATAAAACTCCCCTCCTTACACAGGGACAGGACACAATGCAGACAAGAGGCTGCCAAAAGCAGCCTTCATGGTAATTTCACTCCACTATTTTACAGTGCTCTTCCATGGGTTTCACTGCTCCGTGTTGGAGCCAGTCACCTTCATGTGTAGTGTGAGGCATTCATCATATCAGCAGCTGACACATCCAAATATGTCAGTACACTTTCCTTCTTCACAACAAACACAAGTGAGCATCTGATGATGACAGTTATTCTGTATAAAAATGTTAGCAAATCGTGTTAAATGATATTAAAGCTGTTGCTGTTTCTTACATTTAGTTCAGCACTGAGGCTCTGCATAAATATGTTACACCTGGCAGAGTGCTTGTGCTTGTTTGGAAATTAAATAAAAGCTGCATCGTCGAATATGTAGGGGAATGTTTTCAGCAAAGCTAATGAAGTTAATAGCTTGAGCTGAAGCACCTTTATGAGCTGCACCTGGTCCATAAATGACTCCTGATGAGGAGCAACCCAGTTGACTTTTAAAATGCCTCCCTCTAGTGGAGGCCAGACAGGTTTCCAAAGCATCACAGTCAGGTTGTCTGTTCTGCGTCTGTCACAGACAGAGCATAAATACTACTTTATTTTAGATACTCCTACACCTCTGACTGTAGGAGTGAGTAAAAACAGAATAAAATTGTGTGCAGTAATTAACACATGTACAGTACAGAACATAAACTGTGAGTTTCAGAAACAGCTCTTTAATATCTCCCAGTCTCATATGGCTTCATTCTTTGTGTTTGTTTTATCATTTGGCAGCACATTATTACACATTATTCATCTTGACTTCAACTGCTGAGGTAATCAAAATATGATTCATTGTATCTTTGTAAAGGAAATTAATAATGAACCAAATATGTATGAAAAATACAGATAAAATAAGACTCATATTGACTTTTAGTAAAATTTTTGCTTTAATAATGAAGTCCAAATTAAATGCGGAAAATGACTCCAAATGGAAACTGAAGGTAACACCATTACAGCAAGGTCTCCACTTTAAATGACAGATGACAGGCTAGAGTCACCAGTCTGTTTGCATGAACATGAATCAGTAAAATGTTTTGTTCTGAGTGATTTCCTTTTATTATGTTTGGCTCTGGCTTGGTTTAGTTTGACTATTTCTTTTATTTTTTCACTCTGTTCCTCTGTGGTTATGTGCGTTCATTGCTTTTTGTGGTATATTTTACTTTCCTTAAGTGCAGTTGTGACTTCTGTGACACACAGTCAGGTGAGTTTTGTTTCCATTTGTGGCAAATATTGTTTTTTTATGTTTATATTCAGAATTTTGTATGTTATCACTTTATTTTAATGTAGCACAGCACTGTAAATACATGCCTGTGAAAATGAATGATGTACATCACCTCTCAGATGTTAGTGTCTCTGAACACACAACCTGACTGACTGTATAATGCTGCTTTAAGATAATTATTTTCAATTTGTGCTTTCAATAGGAGAAATCTGGTGCAACAAACACGTGCAAGTGGTTTTCAGTAGCTGATCACCACTGGACAGCTGATAAAAAAAAAAAGATAAATGATTTTGTGTTTTTGTGTCAACACTATGCCAAAGACAATAAGTAAGTCTCTGTCATTTCTACATCACATCTCTTGAATTCAGACATCACATTCTATGTTTGAAACTTTTTTTCTTGTAACATTTTGAAAGGAAGTGAAGTCAGGTGAACATCAGTGGTTACATTATTCAAGTAAATGGTAATATTCAAAGCCTACAGTAGAATCTAAAAGAAATTACTCATATTTCAGAGTAATTCTAGTTGAATGGTGTACCTGCGGATCCGTTCCACATCTGCATCTACGTGGACCAGTTTCTTGTCTTCTGCTGATTAAACTAATTTGGTGTCTTCTAGGTTTGCAAACACTTGAAGAGACACTAAAAATCAGGTAGGAAACTCTGCTCTCAAATTATTTGTCTTCATAAATAAAGTTCCATCCTTCTCTGTTATTAGGAATAAAGGTTAGGAATAAAGCACCTTTCTCATGAGGTGGAAGTAAGAGGTCAAAGGTTACATGAGCATCATCTTCAAGATGACAGCAGTGGCATAGGTTGAAAATTATTGGAGGACCTGGCTGTCCATTGTACTACTCAGTGATGGAATGTCCCTGTGAGAATTCACTGGAGAACAACAGAAAAAACACATTTAATGATCTATATGTGACATGTCAAAACCTCTTCATATCGGTCCAACATTATAGCATATCAGTGACTATATGCTGTAAATATTTATTTTACAAAGCTGATAGCAAAGCAAAGAAAGCTGACCTGTGATCTGTCAAACAACATTAACCCACAGCACACTGTACATATACACAAGAGGAGCAGGGACCAGCACAACTAGATAACACTAAAATGAACCATAATCCCCTCATTGAAGAGAGTAACAGACATGTCAGATGTCACTGTGGTCAAACATTAAGAAAAACAAACATGGGAAGTTGCATTATTCCCCAAAATGTATCAATTAATTTGTAACTATAAATACATGTACATACATCTACAGACATGTATTTCTTCTAGACCAGGTGAGGTGTGTAGTTAAGAGTTTATATTAAGTACAAGATAAAGAATGTGCTTTTTACCTTGTTTTTTGCACAGTCACCGTGAACAGACAAGTCCAAAGATCAGTATGATATGAATGAGTGGAATTCAACCTAAGGTTGTGTAACCTGTTGGACGAGGTGTTACTGTTACTGCCAAGTATGGATGGAACAACTTTACCTCAGGTTTATTATACAGAATACTTTCCAAACATTTTAAAGTGAATATGGCCATAATTCTGGGCGGGCTACACCTATGGTTACATTCATATCTGAAAACATACTGTAATGTTTTAAGTAACAGGGTGGATTTAACTCATTTTCACATGAATGACATGAATACATAGCCACACTGAACACCTGTGCTTTATTTTACTATATTTTTGCAAAGTAATTCATAGCTGCATTTGAGTTTTAGAACCTATTCCATTACCTTGAGAAGAAATAACCCAAACACAAAGTTGATTTATTGAGTTTATTAAAACTAAATTTTCCATTCACAGTTCCAGCAAGTTACAGGGAGGGCAAAAATGAATACAATGGCTGTTTAATAATCAAGCTCATAGAAAGTGAAGTAAAAAACAAGTTCAGGTATCATAGGAATGTAAGCTTGTGTAGAAGAGATCAAGGTCTACTGGTCCAGTTGTCATCTTTAAAGGAGGACAACTGTACTGAGCACCCTGTAAGCCATGGAGAAGGTGACCAGCATGCCCAGCATCCAGGACAGACCCCTGCTGGGCTGAGGCAGAGCACCAACGTAAGCAATGGTGTGGAAGATCCGCGAGCCAGTGAAGAGGCGGAAGTGAAGCAGAGCAGTCGAAAGTTCAGGGCCACTCAGAGCGTAAAGAAGACCGATCACCACGAAGGGGATTATGTTCTCCAGGTCATTCTGATGACACCTGGAAAAACAACACAACAAATAGTACAATATACTATACTGAAACATACTATTTGATTTATTATAGTGATAATAGTCCATCTGTTCAATATGTCAGTGGTCCCAAACAAATTCAGTATAACTGCATTTTTAGTAGAGTGAGATCCCCATCGGGATACAAATTATGGCAACAAGTCCTTCATCCTAAATTACCATTTAGTTAGTCTTCAGTGCTGGAGTGGAAGGCAGCTGGACTTCTTTTGAAAAAGCAACAACTATCCCTTTATGATGTGATATGATATGATAACCATTTCAGTTAAGAGCATGACACTGTGGAACAGTGGAAACACGTGGAACTTTTTGTATGAAAGCTAGTGGTTAAAATAACTGTTTAATGTAGTAAAACTTGTTTTAGCTGCCTCACTCCAAATAATGTAAGTGCTTATACACTTCAAAACCAATGTAAGTAAAAAAAGAAAAAGAAAAAAAGTCATGTCACTCTGATGAATTATCAGTGTGGTGGCAACATCTGCATTTCAAGACCAGGTCATCTCACCTTCGAACTCGTTCTACATCTGGATGGGCTCTCAGAAGCTTCTTCCTCTCTTCTGCAGGTTTTCTGCTCACATCTTCATCATTAGCAAATGCCTAAATCGTAGAGATAATACATGCATTGACACAAAGTCTGAAGTGTTTACCTCTGCATACCCGAAAGTTCAAGAGAGGTTCAATACTATAGTGTAGAAATGCAAATACATGAAGAGAATACACAACTGTCGTTCGGTGAATATAATAATTAGTTTGATTTGTGATTTTGAACTTATTGTCATCATACTTTTTTTTCTGGTCATTCTATTTAACAGCCTGGGTTGTGCCTCAGACTGTGTGCATGACTTTTCATTTTGTAGTACTGTAGAACATAAGACATGGTGGATTTGGAGGGTGGAGTTTTTTCTCTTCTTCCTCTTTACCAGGATGAAAACCAACACAATTCTTTGAGGCTTTGAAGTTGTTAGGAGACTAATCTAAGCTAAACACATCCAGAAACCCTGTGCATACAATTATGGAAACCAATGTAAAACAAGACATATCTTGTAATGAGATGACAGATAATGAAGGCACTATTGTGTCTTACCCCTCTGGTGAGGCGGTAGTATGCAGTCATTGGCGCCATCAGCATCATCTTCAGAATGACAATAGCAGCATAGGTGGAGAAGGCCATAAATACATCATTCTCCATGAGCTTTTCCATCTCTGCTGGCTTACAGCTAGACAAAAAGGAAGAGGCAGGGCTTAGTTTTCCACTCTGTTTCATACAGTTTAAATTTCACATGATTTAAATCCATCTAGTTTAGAAATGAATATCCAATGCTCACAATCCTAATAAAACAACAAAGATGAAAAGTCAACAAATTGCTGACAAAAGTCTTCAAAAATGTTCCTTTAAACACAATAAACTACTCATACACTGTTATTGTTAAGGGTATACTTGTGTTTTAGATCTACAAAACAGAGAGCTGAATACTGTCTGAAAGATAATGTGAACACTCAAAGCTCTGCTGACTGATCAAACTACTTTTTAACTGTGTCTGTGGTTTTCAAAGTCAATTCAACACTCAGGGAGCCAAAAATCTATGAATGATCTATAATCAAAAATATACAATACAATTTACATGTTAAGAGTGTGACTTACGTGGTGTGGTGACTCTTCAGAAATGGAGCAAGCCTGGACCTGCTGCACAAAAACAATCTGACCTGTCACCCAGAAACACCCAGAGGTGGGGCAATGACAGCACAGAGTGTATGAGTGTTACATAACAACCACATCCCATCATACCGATATAAAGAAATCAAAACGCGCTGCACATCTCAAATATTTTTGATGATAAATGACTTGCATTTGATTGTCTTTAGATTTCTCACCCTAACCCTAGCCACTGATGGTCTGATGCTGTTTACTCTCTTTCCTTGTTCATAGACCAACGTAAGAGATCAACAGAAATGAAACAAGCAGAAAGAAAAAATAATACACTACTCTGTTAGCATCTAAAACTTAGCAAAAGACAGAACAAAGTCAAAATTGCCACAAACAAATGCATTTAATGAACCTTGTTGCCATTCTCGTTATAACTTTCTCTCTCCGTTTACCTTTAGTACTTATTTCTCTCTCCGTGTTCAGTTTCCGTTTCATCAGTTTACTTACTCTATCAATGTCTGTTCGTTACATGCATACAGTGTCTTTTCAGAATAAAGTTCCGTGTAGACAGGAAACAACTAAATAAGAACAATAATAATATAACAAATGCATAACATATTAAGTGGTTTTACATGCAAGATAACACAAATGATTCCCTTATATGAAATTACCCTTTATAGAGCACTATGTACACTACAAACTTTACTGTTTTACCTTCCCCTTGTACTTACCACAGATACATTGCTTATTGGTTCACCTCTATTGTTCAGATTTTTATCTCTTAGATGTCTGGGCCCTCCATCTTTGTCCAACACAGTCTCTTGGACTCCTCCAAATCTCCACACAGATCTTGAATCCAGACACTGTCGTAGAGGTTTTCCCAAGTCACCAACCACTCAGAATTTTCACTAGCCATAAATTTGTAATTGAGAAGTTACATTTTATTTAAGTAAAGTTGACTGGTGTGCTACAATTGACTTGAAAAACTAAATATACAACCTTTTTAATATAAATGACCACTGTTAAGATCCAAATCAAGATGATATGAAGTACCAGTAAGTACCAGTAATTAAATACTCTGGTGAGGTATAGCTCCTTTAGCATGAAAACATGCAACTGATTAGGGCGAAGACAGAGTCCCATTGTCTTGGGAGGATGAGTCTATCAGGGGAGAATGACTTACTGTCCATATCTGTCGCAACCACACTTGACTGACTTGCATAACTTGTATGAGGTGCGATCAAGATAAATTCAGGTTGTTTTCCTGCAAGGAAGGTTTCAAGTCTCTCTGCATCAACTTTCTGTAGAACTGCATGCTGCGCATTTTTGGCACCAATGGTATATTGGTCGCACTTAATTTGTCTGAGCCTTGTAATGCAATAAAGCAATGCAGACCATTAATGAAAGCATCTGTTGACAGATCATGTTTGCAGTGTTGGAACTTTTTAAACTTCTGGGGCTCCCAGTGGGAGTTCCAGAGTTTCCTTTGCTGGAGGGTTGTATTGTCTTATCCCACAGCAGTGGATGGGTGAATGTGGAACAGATGAGAAAGGAGCTGCACCACACCTATAGGGCCAGCACACACATAAAACCAGACACCTACAAACATGCCATGTGTGCATCTGTCTTCTGATTGGCCATGAAAGCATTTACTAAGCCTACCTGTGACTTGTGGGTGACCACTGGTGAGTTTCTGACATTTAATATCATACCTTTGCATTTGACCTGTGTTTTACCAAGTTGTGTGCGATAGGTGTAACAAGTCCTGACTGGCTTGTTGATGCATATTTATTAGGTCAGGTCAAGATTTACATTACTTTTGGGTAAGGATTTGTATTTAGGATGAGATGTAGGATTATTATACAATTAGAAGAAGTATGGACTTGAGTAATGCTCAAGGATCATGAATTGGTGTCACTTTAGACTTGACTTGACAAAAGACTTTCAGTTTATTTGGGTGATGTCATTGTGTCTGCCCCTGACTTTGCCACTCAATATATCTAAAATCTAAAATATCCTGAGCAGATCTTAACACACTTGGTCCAGTGTGGCCTTAAATTGATGCACCAGTTCCAGTTCTCTGTACAGTTAATGTGGGAAGGTGAAAGCCATGTCAGAGTGGCCACAACCAAAAACCACCTAAGAGAGAGCAATCTCATTATTACTTCAGGGTTAAGGTTAAGGTTATATCATCATTATTTCAGGTGAGTTGAATAACATTGATAATCTTGTTACAATCCAATGTTCTGCTGGAAAACCTTGGATCCTGACATTCATGTCAGTGTTACTTTGACACGAACCATCCACCAGCGTCTCGAGATAACTTCTGTTGTGAATTGGCGCTATATAAATAAAATTTGACTTGACTTGACTTGACCTAAACATTGTTGCAGACCCAGCACTGGAACAGGTTAGAGACACTGTGCAAACCCCAGAAGCCCATAGAATTCACTGCCAATGTCTTAATGTTAAATGAATAACATCCAAACAGACATCGTCTCTGTGAAGCTGCGTACAACCTGTTGTAAATTGATGTTTACAAGATGCAGGCTTAACTTTGCTGCACAGTGATAATTTCCCTTGGATCCCTTGATGTTTCATTAATCCAAAAATAATTAAATTTAGACCACCAAAACAATGTATATAATTTCCTGCATAATGCAATTTACAACTTACACACAATTCTATTTAAGAGTAACTCAGTTATTATTATTATTATTATTACTGTTGTTGTTGTTGTTGCTGTTGTTCAAATAGAACCTCCAAATTAATTTTTATGCATAATTTTATATACACTCACACAAACAGTATGTCAAACATAAAGTTTGTGACTGTCTGCAAAGTATGGATCTCCATGATAATAATAGCAATAACCAGTTTACCAGTTGAAAATAGTTCATTTTTGTCAGGAGCTACCAATGATCAATACATTATCATCACGTATCATGAATGGAAGCTAAGCACCTCAAATGGATCTAACATATCAGCAGCCAGGCATCACCTTTGTGCAGTAGATTCCCTAAGTATAATAATGGCCTGTGATTTCCCACAAGAAGTAGTAATGGCAAAAAGCTGCATTGATTTCTCACCAGCCCTGCCAGTAATTGGGATGCTGGCTGTGATACGCTGCCATTGATTTCTTCTGGTAGCCAGGTTTTGCTGCTGGTGTAGGACAACAATGACTAAATAACAGCCTAGCCAATGATCTTAATGCCAGAAGCCACACACAGCTATTGATTTCATTACAGAATGCCTCCTAGGTTCAAGGAACATACATTTTTTTATTGATCAGTGGCGGTGTCTTACACATTACTTGCAGCACTGTCACATGCAGCCAATCAATGGCAGCAGAATGCTGAGTGCATTGAATTGCATAGGTACAGTGGGGTGCAATAAATTTGGCAGCATATAATCAGGGCTTGGAAGGTGACCCCCAACTGAGAGAATTGATAAGTGGGAGCATTTTTGCTGCAACCTGTGGGATAAATTGTAGATACAATGTGATTAACTTGTTCAATGGGGCTACATTTGACCCTATTCATTCCTATCTCTGTGGCCCAAAGCAGCAAAAAAAAAAGAAATCAGACCAACACCCAGGCAGGGGAAACTTCTCAGATCCGATTGTAGTAATGATGAGTTGGGGGTAATTTGTTTGGCGTGAACCCCAGATAGATAAATTGTATCAATTGGATGGGCAAACAGCACAATAATGGACAAAACTATAATACCAGTGTTGGTTAATTTTTGTTGAACTGGAACATAATACAGTTGCGACCAGCTAATTTTCATGGGTTCTGGAGGGATGGGTGGAGGAGGGGCTTTTTTATGATTTAGGATATCAAGATGAATACAAACATGTCAACTATACATTTATTATTATTATTAGTTGAATTATAATTAGTTAGTTATTAGTATAATTAGGAATGCTGACTCAGCAGTCACACTTTTTAAACAACTACTTTGGCATACTTTTAACTAGAAACTTAATTTAAACAATTTCAGCTATTAAGCTTACATTCAACTTTTGATGTCTTGCATAGTTTTTGAATAATCACAGTTTATATTTAATGCTCATTTCTGGCAATTTTTGAATTTATAATGAGTGTACATTGGAGAGCCCCTCAGCTTTTTCTGAAACATTTGTGCTTCTGCTCTTCTCCTGCCCACATCTTTCACTCCTCCACACAATTTATACCTTCAATCGTAGACATTTTGTGCTCTGTCACACTGTGCGACTAGTTAAGCCATAGCGTTACATTATTAATGTAAGGCCTGTAATACGCAGCAAGGTTACTGACTTATCAGAGTAACTTCAAGAGTAGCCTAGTGATGTCAGGTGTAACTTCCCAATTAACCCACACTACAAAAGTGGCTAGGTTCTACTCGGGTCTGCTGCCATGTTAATTAACACTCGCGTCTCTAAACTGCTCCGAGCAGGTTAGGTTTGTGGTTTCCTCTGTGTTCCCATCCTGTTGACTGAAAGAGGCTAACTCTGTAGTGGGAGTGACTCCACTCTCCACTAAAAACTCAAAAAAATGAAAAAAAAAAATCAATGTTTATTTTCTTTTCCTGAAAGACAATATAATGCATATAATACTACTATATACAGTACTAATGGTGGGAACTATCAATGCAGACCACTTTCTAGAAAGATTTTATATTTTATCCTGACTTTTTGCCAGGTGCACTTGCTGAGGCTGCAGCTGAAAATTCTGTTAAAGTCAAGTAAATACTTAACACGTATCACATTCATATAGTACAGCCTAAATGCACCAGGCAGAACATCATAAACAGTGAGTAACAGGTCATTTTTCGGAAACTGTGACCCACATGTTGTCTATAATCCAAGTACCCTAATAATTATCACATATATTTTGTGTACTTACATCTCATATTACAAATTAAGATTGCAGAGAACATATGATAAGTCTCCCTGGCTTTGTTGACACACACAGCATGAGAAAAAAAAAAATCTGATTCTGACAACAAACAGGGGATAGACAGGACTAGAAACACACACAGGAGATAACTACAAATAAGACACAGATGTGGCTGAAAAAAGGGAAACAGAATAATGACAGGAAATAAAACACCAGCAACAAACCAGGTCAAATAATTGCAAAATAAAAGGAAGTCACAACAACCACAATGAACATGAGGGAGGGTGGATTTTCAAAATACAGCCAGATCACAAGAAATACAAGTGAAATACCAATCTCTGACCAAAACTACAGAAGCTGCTGCTCACCTAAAATAACATCACTGCACCTGAAGCTTGCCAAAGAGCATCCTGACTCTCCACAGCACTGCTGGGAAAAAGTTCTGTGGTTTGATGAAACTAGGGTTGAACTGTGTGAGGAACATGCAGCTCTACACCTGGTGTAAAAAAGGCTCTGCATGCCAACATGAAAACATCATCCTGGTGAGGTGCTGTTCAATTCCATACTATTCAAACAGTTCTTATTCAGCATTATATTACTGTTATTATCATTATTGTCATTATTCATTGCCAAATGAAAAATGTTATTAGAGTTAAAATTGTGTATTTTAGTTATGTGGCTAACCAACACAGTTCCTTTCTGTCTCACTAACTGTTCAACCTTTGCACTTAATAATTATTATTATCAAGTGTTTACTATTGATTTGTACATGATATTAATAATACTGTGGTGGATTTCAAAAATAACAACAAAGGATGAGGGTCTTCACAAGATCTTTTATTTATTCAAAAGATCAAGGAGTCACTTTTCAGCAGAAAAGATAGACTGAGGGACAACACCCTGAAACTTTAGTTTTTATACCAACGGGTGGAACTATCTTATCCCTCCCTTAGCCATTTGATCCCTCTGTAGTATCATGCTAATACAATTTGATACACTAATGACATTATGTATTTCTAATGAACCTGACCATACTCAGTGGCCCTGTCTGATGCTCAAATCATTACCAAATATGGCTTAGATATCTGTGAACAACAAGATACTTGCTCAGTGTTCCTGGCACAGTTAGGTGCTTTCTAAAGGCTAGTAGCATAATGGTTTTTGGCTCATGTTTGAGAATATTTCTGGTAAACAGCACTTTGTATCAACACACTAGGTCTCATTAACCTGTCAACCAAAACTGATGAGTTCTGCACAAGGTCATGGGCCGTCCTGAATACACACACACCCCTTGTGCTGGATTAGAACTGCCCAAATTAAAACTGATGTGACTAGGCCGAGTTGTGCAACAATTTAAGATTGTATAAGTATAATGGACGTAAAAATGATACTTTTATGTGTGAATGTATGTTGCAAGGTGAACATTGAGCACTGATTTTCCACCACAGTGTCTGCACTGCTAGTATGTTCTTTTGAACATCACTGCCAGTATATTTGAGATTCAGTGTTTCCTTCAGATTAAACTACAAACTTAACTAAAGACATGCCTTGCAGATAATCAGCTCAGATAGACAGATAGATAACAGTCTCTCTTAGAGACACTGCAGCATTCAGATGAATTCATTTTGTGGTCAGACATGATCACACAGACCAAATGATCATTGAAACTACTGGTTGAGTCAAGTGTGAGTGATATTATTGAGGAGTAACCTTTGAATTAGGGACTGCTCTGTTGAGTCTAACATGCACTGTGTCCTGATATACATTCTGTGTGTGTGTAATGGTTTTCCCTGATGGGATAGCCTGCCCTGGTGCTCCTGGTGTTGAGTCTGGCTGTCTACAGACTTTTCCTTTCTAAATGGCTCTTAATGAAGAAGCTCATTAAGGATCAGCGGTTGCTCCACACTCTTAATGAGGGCTACACAGCTGTTCATTAGACTCAGGCTGTTGGGCTTTGTCTTTTCACCAACCACTGATAGCAGTTCAGTTCAGTTTTTCTGTAGAGGTGGATGATCAGTTAGGTTAATACATTTAATATTCTTGTCACTGGCATGTTTGAAAAGAGAATATCTCATGTACCATAAACTATGTTAAATGCGAACTGATAAGATAAAGTTTCTTGTTCTCACCAGCATTCTCTTTAAAGACAGCTGATGGGCAGAGATGGATGGAGAATCTCAATGAGTCATCCCTGCTTTAGGTTCTATGGGATTCTGGATGTGTCATCAAGCCGCAGGTTCAACAAAACACCTTACTTAGACACTTTATGTTGTTTTTTATGTCTAAACTGAATTCCAGGCAACTATAAATTAAAACTGGTCACCTGTCTGTAGTTGCCCTGCATTCAGCTCAGAAATAGTTTGTGATGTCAGTGGTAATAAAGCAGAGTGATTCCAAACTGTAAAAAG